>NC_056575.1:15015881-15315881 GCF_018340385.1 Cyprinus carpio
AGAAATGATTTACTATAATTGGATTTATTGGCTATTTTATGCAAAGTGTATTCATTAAAAAAATAAATTATTAATAATAATAATAATTATATATATATATTTTACAAATATCAATATAGGTTTGTTCAGCTTATCAGTATCAGATTATATCATGGTTTGCATTAGCCTAGCTAGTTATTACATTCCACGCACTTACTGGTAAGCTTTCTGTTGGTTGTGTTTTAGGGCAGGAGGCGGCACTCATATTGAACCCCAATACAGACAATCTCCTCAGCTCACCAGGAACCAGAAGTTTCAGGCCGAGCTGCTCAGCGGCGCCATGTGGTTCTGGATCCTGTGGCACACCTGGCACGACCCGGACGCCGTACTGGTGAGCGGAAACCACATCAAAATAGATGAGCAGTGGGATAAAATGTCACTGTTTTTAGCCATTTCATAATAAACAGACCGCCAGCCACTTAACTGAAATGTCTCTTTAGGGTCATTTCCCCTGGCCGGACACTTCCGCATGGACGGATGAGGAGCTGGGAATCCCGCCTGATGATGAAGAGTAGATTCGCCCCCAACAACCCAATGCACATATGTGTTCAACTCATTTACATACAGGAGAAATGGCTCATTTCCTCCGTGCAGTTGACAACAGCATGCATGACTGATATTTATCTTCTCCGATTTGCATTTGCAGATGTGCACCAGATCACAAAACCCGCACATTTTCTGTAGAGCAAACTGAAAGTGCCTGTTGTGTATATGGACTTATTGTTGAAGTTGCATTATAATATAAAGAAATAAAAGCCATCAACGCTTAAATTTGTCAGTAGAACAGTGTTTTATCACTTAACATTTGGTAAAGGGAAGGGGAAAACAGTGTGATCTACAAAACATTTCCCTCATCTTTTATATACATTGCATTGGAGAAAAGCCATCACTTCCAAAGAGAACTCTGGGAAATGTTGAAGAGGAGGAACAGAACACAGCATTTGAAAACACATTGAGTCTATACCACAGTTGAAAACGGAAATGAATGCTAGAGATGAATAAATACTGTACAATTAATGTGTCAAAGCAAAGGAAACCTGTCTGGAAACCAGTTCGGGTTTACAAAGGGTGCTCGTCTATAGTGAGGTTAGTGAGTGGGAACATTTTTTTTTCCACACATGCGCATGAGCAAACCTCAAAACTGTAACAAAGCCTGAGTTTTAGCAGTTATTCAACTCAAGTCATCCAAAATAGTGCATTTGCTTTTCGAGCCCACAGACACAACACTCGAGAATAGCTGATCAAAATCTGTCGGTGCTGCTCCATGCACAAAGTCCAACAAACTCAAGATTTTTTTTTTAATATACTGTACAGCGGGACACGATTTTGAAGTAAAATAACTGGGAATACATACATTTGTTGGCAAATTTGCGGAAACGAGTATAAAACTTTGCGATTGTATGACAGTGCTGGTGATGAATTCAAAGATGTCACCTGTTCGATGTTCCCTGAGAAAACGTTTCATAGCCTCTCTAAGAAATTCACACAAGCACCATTTTTTTTTTTGTCGTTCCCACTGAAATTCCTTTGTCCCGTTTCAACAGATCATAAAGACAACATTAAAAGAAACCAAAAATAGAGGTAAATTTAAGAGGAAAAGTCATTCAAAATTCTTTTAAGTAGCATTAAACGTGTTAACTACAAAACCCATAAAGCTGAACCTAAACAAAATCTCATTCCTCTTGAATTGATAACATTCAAAATCATACTCCTATTTACAAAACTATTCAATGCAAAGGAAAACAGGAAACTCGATGCGGTAGCAATCCTTATATCTTTGAAATTAATAAATAAGATGTTCAGTCAACAATATTTTAAATCAAACAAAATAGAACATAAATTATGCAGAATGAGCTAAAGAGCATTATCAATCACGTGACAAGCATATTTAGTCCTCGCAAACTACATCACATACAGTATTTCAGAGGCAGCGCTTCAGGGTGCAGTACCTCTCTGTGGCCACTGGGTTGTGACAAAGACAAATTAATGTGTGGCAACGTATTTTCCCAGTGTGAGAGTAAGATTTCACTAGCTTTCGGAATTAAAAAATATAAATAAATCAAAAAGCTTGACAAAATCTGATGCTCCTGCAATACAAGGATTGCCAGATTAGCGATGTAAATCTTTTAAATCTAATGATTTGTTTACAACTCAAATCTATTTTCAACAGAACTTGAACTTTTTATATATATATATATATATATATATATATAAAAAAAATACCCCCGATTATTCCTTTAAATCATCTATTTATGTCCACCCGAGAATAAAAGTAGTATAAACACTGTCAAATCAAAGTAAAAAAACATGCCACTTTTTGATTTCGTTTGATAGCTGTACAATACTTTCCACTATGAGAGGACTTCCTGTGCATCCTAAAAGTACGGCCCACTAAATCATCAATACATCACTCACTGCTGTACAATTATTGCTTAAAGGGGTTAGAGGGGACTGGAGAAGGATTTATAAATGTTCAGCACCATTTCCAAAGCTCATACATCAGCCTGAGACAATCAAAGTAGAGAGAAATAGGCAGATTGATAATGACTTGAGGGGAATCTGAAGACCAGTGGACAACTGGTCCCAATGTTGCACCGTAGAGGGCTAGGAAGATGTCCTTAGCCTGCGAGCGCCCGGACACTCGTGCTACAGATGTGATAAGAGGTAGGGTGGGGGAGAGGAGAGGCCTCAGGCCGTGATACACACTTGCGACTCGTTTTCCGCTGCTCTCCGGACCTCCGACCAACTGTTTCTGTGCTTCCTCTTGAAACCTTTGGCTGTTAATGTTGAAACGTTGTCCAAAGTAAAGCAGTTTCCCTGCGCGGATGGATATAACGTGTTGTATTTCGCATGAATTGTGAGAAAGGAAAAAAGTGAGCCATTAAACATACCCTGTCACCTAAACATGCACAGTGTGTAAGAGAACTGCGTGTGTGTGTATAAAGAAAAGCAGCTGTGTTGATTTATTACACGCCTCATTCTTTCCCTCGTCATGCTACAGGAATAAACCTTTATGGCGGCTCATTTTCATAATCTTCCCAAGCCTCTGTTTAGTCGTCGCCTGTCCTTTCTTAGGACGCTTTCCTGCAATAAAACCATAAAAATATTTTCATTATATTAGTAAGAATGTTTTTAGTTGTCGCCTGTCCTTTCTTTGGACGCTATATTTTTTTATTGGTTAATGATATTTTTTTTTTGTTAAATGTCATATAAGTGGGTCAATGATGAAAAAGAAAAGAAAGTGTAATTTAAAATGTCCAACATACTTAAATGTATTTGTATTTGAAATGATCTTACCTTTAGTGGCCTGGTTGCTGATGGGTGTGGGGTTGGGGGCGTGTCTTTTGGAGGGGTGGAGGGGAGGAGAAAGTGAGCTCTCTCTATATGAATATTCCTCTCCGAGGCTCCCATCCTCTCCCTCCGGGCTGCGGGGTGCTGAACAGGGTTCACTGCTGTCCCACGTGTCACTGCTGCTGTTGCTGTTACTGTTACCCTGACTGGACCACCAGTGCTGCTGTAAAATATCGCCCCCTGCTGATGCCTGCTGACACAGCAGCCCTGCCATAGACAGCATGCCCTGAATGGCATCAGCTGTGCTCGGTGAGGTAGGACGTTCTCTGCAGACAAGAAGTTTTACATTTTAGCACAAAAAAAAAGAGAAAAATGTCTTAAAATAAGCTTTTAAATTGTGCCTCAGGTGTGTAAAATGAAGAGCAGCCGTACCGTTTTAGCGCGTGATTCTGGTGGCCGTGCTGCCGGCCGCTCAGATGCTCCACAAAACTCCCTGAGTCTCTCTTGCTTCCTCCATCCTCTTCCTCAGAACTCTCAGACTCTGAGCGTTTCTGTTTAAAGAAAGCGTGATGGAGAGGATTAAGATGGACAGATGATAAGCCATTTAACCAAGTGTTTAGCTCCTGGGGGGCTTATTAGACATCATCAGCACCTCGGCAGAATCTTCTGCTTCTGACTCCGAGTCACTGTCTGAAGACTCTTCATGTGCCGACTCTGTCCTGAGTTCTGTCTGCACAGTTAGACCTGACAAAATAAGACGAGAGTCAAACAAATCTCCTTTTACATTATAATCAATCACTATTAAAATTATGCTTCTAGCTTCAGTATTATGTAAGCATTCTGGAGAGCAAAAACTGGGTTGCGAGATCCTCTTCAGAATAACTCACTGTAATTGACTGGTTTCTTGATAGTGCAGTGCACTCTTAATTCATCCTCTAGCTTTTCTTTTTTCACTTTTTCTTGTGGGTACATCAGCAGGCTTTCAAATTTGATCCCGTGTTGATGATACTGGAACATTTCCACTCTACTCTCTTTGGCTGCCGCATTACTGATAGATAACCTCTCCCTGTGAAGAAGGAGGACACACTTCTTTATGAGATGTTCAGAATACAAAAATTATATTTTTATAAAAAAAATATATATATATATTTATATAAATATATATATATATATATATATATATATATATATATATATAAACTAAATATTCAAGTAATAAAGAACAAAGAAATGTGTCTAAACTTTCTTTTACAAATAATTACTGTTCAATTACTGTAACAACAGTTTGGATATTATTAACATTATTAAGATTAATACTGCTGTACAATTACCAGTATGATTGTATTTTTTTTCTTAGTATCAGCTTTGATAAGAATGACAGCTAGTGTCCAATAGATAGACAATCTAATGTCAAAAAACAAGTGGAGCTATCAGGACCCTCACCGCATAATTTTGCCATCACATAGCACCAGGCGCAGGGCATTGTCATGACTACCCTCAACAGCTACTGCAGACACTTTCTTGAACTTGCCATTCACTTTGGAGCTGAAGGCTGGGTCCTGTTACAAGAGACAAGAGGCGTTTTTACTGGAAATGAATGATGATAATAATTGCATGCTGTTAAAGCAGTGGACATATCTAATATCAAGGTGAAAATGTCCTCTACAATCATTTGATAGCATTGCATTGCAGTGCAATGATAAAGGAGAACAAACAAGAAACTTGAGCTTAATGCTACGGTGCATTATGCACTCACCTCCTCAAGAGGTCCGACCTCCAGTCTCTTCAATACCTCCAGCGTGTGAAGCTCCAAGACGTCCAAGTTAGAGGGCAGTTTGCGGCTGTGATAATGATGATGATGGTGGTGTCGGTGATGATGGTCTCGTAGCTGCCGAGCGGCCCGCTGTGCCTGATATCCCTTCTCCAGTGATGAGCGTGCTAAAGGCCACTCAGCACTTCCCTGAGATTTTCCAACTTTATTCGATTCATCCTGTTTAAGAAAACACAGCAAATCAATTCAACTTCTTGGAGGAGCTGCTTTTTCAGCCGTGTTGCACCATGTAGATGTGATCATGAATTCGAGCGCACATTCAAAAGCGATTTCAATCCCGAAATTGATAGTGGCTCCCTGATGCCTGCAAATTATATTCAATATAAATACACAATTTATTGTAATTCTAAGACAAAGCAAAATCATTAAAACTTATTTTTCTTCACGTCACATATTTTTTTCCATCACCATTTCCCTTTAGGGGCTCCGTAAAATGCTTCATTTACTTTCCAAACACAGTATTCAGCTTCAGGGACATCCCTAGTTCTCATAACATGGAAATAAAAAGCAGCTGTGAATTATGGTCTCATCACCCATTCAAAACCACTCTCCTTCAGGCTTGTCTTACCTCCAGGTAGCGGATCTCCTTGGTCAGAGCTTTAATGAGACGGCTTGGCCTGATATTGTCTGGAACCTCACTGTTGGGTTGAGTTAACTGCAGAGGAAACACAGAGAAAATGAGCACCAGAGTTTTACTATAAAAATAATGACAGAGAAAAAGCGGACACTATCTTACCTCCCTCCTCAGCCACGTCTTCAGTGATGAGATTAAAGCTTTCAGCTTTTACACTATATAATAGTGAGGTTGACATTTATCCTCCCGCAGCTCTGAAACAAACATGTTTCACTCTGAATCTTCACTTAATCAAGATGCTACATCTAAAACTACATTTATGCAAGGAAGTGTATTTGCATGTTCTCTGATGGAGGTTGAGTCCTGTCCTGCTCACCTTTAAGGGTCTCCAGAAGGTTGTTGGCCACATACCAGCAGATGGCCTCAAAGTAGGGGAACTTAAAGAGATCTGGAGTCTTCAGTCTGCGTTCCATCTCATAACACCTGAAATGTGGACGGAGAAGTAGTTCAGTTCCAGCAGGAATACGTTTAGGAACCTGAACTTAACTTTAGTGACAGTAACAATACAGAGAAGCGTCATCAATATTAATTCAGGGTTTTACCTGAGCTGCATGCCTATGTTTAAGTTATGCAAGAAGTTCCCACCAAACGCCATGGAATCCTGAGAAGTGAGCACTGCATGGATCCAACCTGTAGAGGGCAACAGAGATCGACACTCAGGCCTCGAGAAAGATTACTCATGCAGACCTGGTTCATTTTCACTAACTCCACCAAAAACAATAGTTAATCATCATTCTGTATATGAGTCATCTGTATATATCTAGATTATCTTGATTAAACACTAGCAAGTTACACCATGTTAAAACACCTGTTTCATTAATTACCATATATCTTAGTTTAAAAGATAAAACGTTAAGAATTAATATTTAATATATTAAACATTTTAAATGTAATTTAAAAATACTAAAAAATACTGATTAAAATAGTATAATATAAAACATTTCAATCTTATTTAGTAAAAATCAAAAGAAAACATGCTATTTAGTATATTTGAAACAATTTAAAATAATTTAAATATATTTTTAATATAATATTGTAATATTTAAATTAATATTTAATATTTTAATTTAATAAAATTGTTACTAAATCTAATATAATTACAATTTTATCCAGAAAAAAAAAGCACACAATACTTACAGTACAAAAATCACAAAAATTAGACTACCACAAGTTATTCTCACAATTTTCATTCCTACAATGCTCTCCGCATCTTTGAAACAGTTGTTGTTACTTCTTTTGGGAAAACGCACCTTCAAACTGTCACTAAATTGGCAAATGTTCAGCCAGATATGGATACCAATGTCAGCCAGCCAGATAAATAAAGCAGAATTGAAGTAAAAGTTCCATTAACTGGCTAAAACTCTCTCACACTGTACCAAGGCAATCTGTATTATTCAGCCTTGATATTCATAGACACCAGCAAAATACAGTGTACACACACCATTCACAATAGTAACCAGTGTGTATACACACACATACAAATACACATCAGCAAAAGCCAAATATAGAGTCATCTCACACCCACACTTCACTGCCACTGACAGAAATATCAGTTTTATCTCTCTGTCTAGCTGCTTGTGCATTGGCCACCGTGTGCAGACATGTTGCTAAACAAGAGGGGGATTTCTGCTTCGTCATATGTGACGTTCTGCTCGAGGAGGGAAACCCACAAGCTCACTTTCACACGCCACAAATACACATGCTGTGATAATGAATCCCTGCCGCGAGAAGAGTTATGTCTACTACCTCCGCAGTGGTTAAAGACCATTTATAGCACTCTAGACGCATGCTGAACATAGCGCTTCTGACGGGCGATTAAAGGAACGCCCAGACACTTTTCATTCTACATTCTTTCCATTTCGGTGAGATGCACGTGAATTGCATCATAGCCCTTCAGAGTGTTTTTATACTGTTTACCACGTTGCTCAGTGAAGATCGTTTCCCAAACACTCCTGCTATAACAAGGGTCATCGGTGTTGGACGCTGATCCACATTTTCCTGGCAGGAGCTCTGGGAGCCTTGCCGTACCATGATTCAGATAAGACAGAGCTATTACTTATTGGACCAGAAAACATTACACAGAATCTCGTAGATTACAATTTGCAATTAGACGGATGTACTGTTACTTCCTCTACAGTCAAAAATCTGGGTGTTATATTAGACAGTAACTTGTCTTTTGACAATCATATTTCCCATGTTACAAAAACAGCATTCTTCCATCTTAGAAACATTGCCAAGCTACGAAACATGTTACCTGTTCCTGATGCAGAAAAGCTAGTTCATGCATTCATGACCTCTAGACTGAACTATTGAAATGCACTGCTAGGTGGTTGTCCTGCATCTTCAATAAACAAGCTACAGGTAGTCCAAAATGCAGCGGCTAGAGTCCTTACCAGGTCAAGAAAATATGATCATATTACCCCAATACTACAGTCTCTGCACTGGCTACCTATTAATTTCCGTATCAGTTACAAAATATTATTACTTACTTATAAGGCCCTTAATAGCTTAGCTCCTGCTTACCTAACTAGTCTTCTACCATGCTACAATCCATCACGCTCCCTAAGGTCACAAAACGCTGGACTTTTGGTAGTACCTAGGATAGCAAAGTCCACTAAAGGAGGTAGAGCTTTTTTGCATTTGGCTCCCAAACTCTGGAATAGCCTTCCTGATAATGTTCGGGGTTCAGACACACTTCCTCTGTTTAAATCTAGATTAAATAGACATATTTTGGCCAAGCATTCAAATAATGCATCTCATAATTTTGGACTGCAGTTATATCTGATCAAATGCGCATTATTATTCTTTAACTTGGGTTAAACTAATTAATTTTACTTGGCTGGAACAGCAGCTACGCTAATTATGTCTCTATTTGTTTCTCTGCTTTGCCACGGGATTTACATCCCGTGGTAACTAGGATTTACACAAGCTCCAGTCTGGACCCAGGACACCTGAGAAGAGATGATGCCAACCCCTCAGAGGACCTCAGATGATGCTAACCCAGAGACAACATACAGAACTACCACATTTTGCTCTAAGTTTGATTGCATAATTGCTGTTAATAGTGTTAATCGTCTGTTTGTTTACGTCTTTTATTGATTTTTCTGAACATTTCTGCCATATGCACATGAACTGACAGGCACCAGTGATTAGCTACTACTAAATATTGTACAAACTTAATTTTCTGTAAAGTTGCTTTGCAATGATTTGTATCGTAAAAAGCGCTATACAAATAAACTTGAATTGAATTGAATGTACGTGTTTTTCTACAAAAGCGCACATGATATTTTTCAATTTGAGGTCAAACGATAATACAAAAGGAATGTTGTTGTTTGGGTCAATGACAAATATACAAATTCAAAAAGAGCGTCCACAATAAATAAAGAAAAGAATTTTTTTTATTTTTAAATCTAGTTAGTTGTACTCCTTGTATTACTGTTGGTTTCATATGCTTTTGAAAAATATTTATAGAATTTAAGAAAAGTTTCAAATTAACGACACTAAAAATGTCATGTGGTGTAACCCTCAAGTAAAAAGTAATACCAGTTTTTCCTCATGCCTCTACACATTAATCATCGTTTTAAAAAATGCTTATAAATATAGGTTTCATAAAAAATTTGTGGCAAATGTGACTTTACAGATATAATGAATTATTAATTCATAAATATCTTTATTTTTGAGGAGTCACACCACCTGACCTTTCCTTGTCACAAATTATTTAATATTTTATTGACCTTGACACATAGCCATGAGAGACTCTATAATATCATTTATTTTTTCTACACATTTGTTGCACCGCATGATTTATGATTAAGGTTTTCTGTAAGAACTTCATTATTTTCTTCATTTTGATATCATGACAGTTGTACCACCCTGACATTTCTGACATGAATTTTTTTTTAATGATTTTTAATTTAAAAATTTAGTTAGATTTTAATTTCAATAGTTTATTTTATAATTTACAATTAATTTTAACTCATATTATTTGGGCACCAAATGAAGGGTGGGGATAATCTTTTGATGGACACCAAAAATGATTTAGAAGTTTGGCAAATGCTGCGTTCTCACCAGTGGGGAGGAAGATGGTAGTTCCCTGCTTCACCACACATTTGTAACACTTGTCGACTTTGTCCCCAAAGAATACTTCGCTCTGATTGGGTGATGAGCTCCAGGACTCATATAGTGCAAGGTTAGCCTTAGTCGGCTTGATCAAGTAGAAAATCTTCTCTCCCTGCAAAAAAAAAACAGCCTTATCAGCGCTTATCACTTACATAACTGTAATATCACACGATCGGATCTCCACAAATTGCTTGTGAAACCATTTAGATGGCCATATAAAAAAAAAAAAATGTACACGTCATAAGACAGATTCACATCATAAAACAGGCCTTGGTTCTTACCCAGAGAACATGATACCACACTGAAGTTCCTCCAAAATCGATGTGGAAGTCTGTGTAACTGTTTTTCATTCCCATGAGACAATACTTCTGCACAAATGGTTTGGGGAAGAACGAGTCATCAGGCCAGTAGTTCTCAACCCAGGACATCTTCCGTGCAATTTCAGGAACCTCCACCAAATTTGACATCCTAAAAAAGACCAGAAAACAAAAATTAGACTTCAAACAAGCATTGATATGTGTTAAATGTATAATGCAGCAACACTGCTTTTAATGCTACTTGAGTGTTATCACTTCACAATTTTAACCAGTAAAATAAGTTGAAGTTATGTTGCATAGAAACGAAAATGATGGGATCCCACACAGACATACTTTGTATCAGAGAACTCCAGGCTGATGAGATTCAACACTTTTGGTCTTTCGGGCTGGTAGTAATATTTCACAAACTCTCCCAGCTTGAGCTTGCTGTCTGCCTGTCTTGCGACATCAATCACGTCAATGACTTTATTTGCACCTGGAAAAAGAAAGCAGGATATTTTCAAATTGGGTGTGTGTTTACGGGACAGATTTTCTCGTATATAAATTCTCTGTTATGTCGGTTTCACAAACACAAAGTCTGTAATAAGGCTTTTGAGAGACACAGCTGCAGGGCCGCAAATCATGAACGACAGCTGAGGACCGGAAACAGCACTGGACAGCTGGCGGTGAAGTGACTGCAATCCCTCAACACACACACACACACACACACACACACACACACACACACACACACACACACACACACACACACACACAGCTGGCCAGCGCCTGATGACAGGGAACAGCTGGACGAACAGTCCCACAAACACATAATTTTGAAAGGCTCAAGGCCAAATTTGGGAACTGGATGTAACTGCTAAACACTACACTGCTTTTGAACCCAAGCTGATGTTTTTATGGTCATCATTCATTACCAGTAATATTGAGTTAAATTCAACAGACAACATTTAAAGATAAAGCATTTCAAGTTCACCCCAAAATGATCCATCATTTATCTATCTATCATTATTTTATTATTATAAGGGAATGGGTCAGTATTTTTTGTATTATTTATATACTAAGTTTTAGTAATTTTATGTGCTTTTGTCCTTTTAATTAGTTTATCATTTTTATATAGCTTTAATTTATTTCTATTTCATTTTTTATTACATTTCTAATTTTCATTGAAGTTTTTATTCCGATTTAAGTTTTAGCTTTATTTCAATTACAGAAAATTAGCTTCAACATGACAAGAAGAACCATAAAACTAACACAAAAATAGACCATACAACAAATATTTAAAGCCTTCGATAACGGACAGAAATGTAAGACAGTCCCAGTCCCCATTTACTTTCATTATATGGAAAAGAGCAGCTTGAAAACTCTGCCAAACCTCTTCTTTTAGGTTGCACAGAATATTCGGAATGACATGATGGCGAGTAAATGACAAAATTAAATTTTTTTGAGTAATGATACCTTTGACTTCCTTTTAAAATTGTTCTGATGAATAATGTTGCATACAGTTTGTTCAAGTCTGACAGTCTGACCACGCACACAACAATATTCTTCTCTAAATTTGGCCATACATGGAAGAATGAGTTTTTCTTAGAAAAGAAAAGCAGGTGTAGGGAGAAAATGGAAGAAACGACAGACAGAGAAGGTTAGTGACTTTTTGTCTGTGCCCAACTGGCTGAGAAACATGATCTGTTCAGTGACCTGATCCCCCCTCTCTCCTTCTCTCTCTCTCTCTCTCTCTCTCACACACACACACACATGCATCTCTTACCCTCAACACCTGTTACTATTAAAACACTTCCAGCTTAAAGATCATCAGCGTGCGAAAGAGGGAGACATGTAACATAAGCGCTGAGATAAAACAGCCCTAACGGGAACCTGAGCTCAGACTGGCTGTGCTGTACAACAGCTTTGTAACTGGAGATGAAATGTTTTAGGCCTAATGTAGAGGAAAGTGAAGATAACCTCCACAGCTATAAAGAAGTTGGGTCCAAACCCATTTACTAACGGCACGGACGGATAACCATACTCACAATGCCACTTAGTAACCTAATGCTTTCCAGTCCAATGTCTTTAAACTTATTCGACTTGTAATAAAATTAATTTTAGTAAATTTAAACGACTTGTTGGCTTCAATAAGATGATATTAAAACCAAACAGAGGTTCAAGTAAAAGGAATTTTTTTTAGACATTTGGGTGCGCATCACAAAAACTTTATCATGCCTTTAAATGCCTTTTTATGTATATAATTTATTTTACGCTTCACTCAGGCTATGAAAATCATAAAATTATTTTTAAATTATGATAAAAATAGTGAAATATACATCAGTATTTATTGTGTTAAAATGATTTAATCTATCAAGATGTTGTATTTGTTTATCAAGAAGACATAAGTGTGTGTGTGTGTGTGTGTGTGTATATACACACAAATTTTTCCATATACATTTTTTCCCCCTAGGATTCCATGATAAATAGACAGTTTAAAAGATCAGCATTTATGTATATATGTGTGTGTATATAAATACATGTATGTATATATTGCACACATTTCATGTGGGTTAGGTTATGAGTCCAAATGTGTTATTGATCCAATTGCGTCTCTTCTGCTCTAGTGCCCCACTTGCCAGACACTCTCCCGGGCTGTTATCTGATAACAGATGCAGTGTACACACACTGAGCTCTTACCCACGTAATGCTCCACATCGCTGACAGAGAACGAGGGAGGGGGCAGTTTAAGCCCCAGTCCATCCAGGTCATGGACCACAATGGGGTAATGGAAGCCCTCCCTCTCTAGGTAGCATTGGGTCACCTGGCTCCCATGCATCGGCACCAGAATCTCATCGCCACTTTGAAACAGCCAAGACACACAAATCAACAGCAAGTCTTATCAGGTAGGTGCAAATTCCAAAGCCTTAACTAGATGTAACTAATGATTTTGATTATATCATAAAAACACATTCCAAGTCAAAGTAGTAAAGTTCAATGTCTACTCAAGACTTTTATCCAGAGGTGATTGTACCTGGCAAAGCTCCTGGTCTGGAGTTCCTGTACAAACACAGCAGTTCCTGCCTGAACGGGGCGTGTGCCATCATTTGGCTCCGTGTAGTCATGCCTGTGCCAGTTGTTACGCTTTTTCACTGCGAAAGAGAAGGAAACATTTACAAGACTGATCCTGGAACACAACAAAAGCAACAAAAAATAAAATGTAGATGCACAAACTTACTCATGGAGGGTCCGTGGATGGGCTCACAGTTGGGACAGTGATAAACATCGATATCAGCAGCATGGTGCTCCACTACCTGAACACAACTGAAAAAGGCAAGCAGAATTAGCACCCAATAAATATAATTCTGCCACAATCATGTGAATGTGTCAGTAGCCACTAGCAAAAAAAACACAAGCGAGTGTAATTCTTTAAAAATGTAAACTTGAGGTTAGCCAGCATCCTTTTAGCAATTAGCTTGGATGAGAGCTCAACACTACCTCACATTCATTCACTAACACAACAATAAAACAAAAATAATATGTAAAGTGTCACGTGTAACAAAACGTGAGGTTTTATTCTGAGTAAATGCAGATGATGATGAGATGATGAATGTTACGTGGGACAATGGTGTCACCATCTGAGCGTTTCAGAAAATACTATTAATTTCACATTGCTTACCACTTTGTATGTCAAACATTGAACCAAATCACCTCGCCAAAATGCAACCACAACCATAACGTTCAGCCGCCCACACAAACACACATTCCAGGGGTTCATTTCAGAGTCACGCTGCCAACCACGTGAAATCAGCTAGCTAGAGTTTTGACAGTCCAGTGGCAAGAGATTTACTGATGCTTAGATGAGAACTGGGGCCACACAGGAAAACACAGAAGAGTGCTAACACTCACAGAGGCATGTTTACTAATGCCTTGTGTGATATTTGCTCTACTTTTACTGTATCTTTCATATAATAGCTTCTTTCTAATCAAGCAAGAACACTCGAATACTCTAAACTAAATCTCCAAAAATGACCGAAAGCATGAAAATTCAACAAAATGCATTGAAAATCATAAATTGACTTCTTTAGCTGAGAACAACCACACTTAGCTCCTCATTCAAATTCTGCACTTGTGGCCTTCTCTCATATATGTCTGTTAAGTCCACAAAACCATATCCTATTTATCAATTTATGATTCAGAAAAGCGCAAATGTGTTGTGTGCTTTCCTCTCAATAGCAAAATAAAAACGGCATCTGTGAGAAAACAGCTGTTAAGAAAGCATTTGGTGCCATGTGGATATGGTTGCACCAGCTCTGCAATTGGCAAACCTCTCGGAACTAACTTTGTTTTGGTCTGATTTTGTTTGAAAAGACATCAAGCCAGTTTGTTCTGATTTTGCTTTCGGTATTTGCTGGTAATAAAGAAGCTGTATCGACACTTCATGGTCTGGAGATTACAGGATGTTGCTACAATCATGTATCACAAGAGCGGTTCAACTTTTCCAGTTCCCCAAATAAGGTCTTATTTGAGTTTTAATGCTGCTGCCGTAAACGCTTTGGCCTTCTCTTCCTTTCTCGCCATCAGAATAGAGTTAACATCAAGAGTGGACACTGTGCTACATGGGGCTGTTAAAATCAGCAGGGGACTTCAGCAGAAAGGTGATGCCGCTCAAAGAGAAGACAGCCTTTGAACACAGGCAGAGGACTGAATGTGCTGCTGTCTCCACTTTGATCTCCTCATTATTGCAGGTAAAACTAAGTAGAACCAGGAAGCAGAAAGTTGCTGGCATCCTAGACGAGGCCTAGCTGGTGCTAACTGTTCATTGGCTTAATCTCCTTTATAATCAATGGCTAATACCATCAACACTATCCAGCTTCTGTTGGCAAGAAGTTTTAAAGTGTCATTTTTATGTCCATTATCAGTATCAGTTATCCCATACTCATAGAATTTTTATCAACTGCAACCTAAAAAGACTAAATGTGTTACAGCTTTTTTCAGAAACTGAAATGCTTTTAAAATAGATTCTGACAAAGATTCATCCACTGTATGCAGTTCTTAATATTTAGGAAAATCATGTAAAAAACAACTTCTCAATTAATGTTTTTACCATATTATTTGATTTAATAACACAAATTTGCAAGCTACTTCAAACATCGCAGGATTGGTTTTAGCAGATAGCATGTAATTAAATTTAATTCATGCTCATTACCCTTATTTTTACATTTAGATTGCCTTTGCCGTTATATAATTCTCACTTGAAATAATCTTTAAAAATATTAATAATTTAATAATGCTGTCAAATGTAATATTTAGCAAATCTCAAAATGAATATCCTTATTTCATTCTGTGCATTATAATGTTGTGATGTCTAAAATCACTTAAAATCATTAACATGTTATTGGTATCAGCTCAAATTTTATTAATCGGTACATGCCTGTTTATTATGATTGCAAAATTCAAAGATTTTGGAGAGACTGCAGTGTGGATCCATACAACTGTAGTCTGAAAACATTAACAATTCAAGGCCTGTAGCATTCATTAGATGTTTGTCTTTCATCCCTGTGATTCACTTGGAATAAAGTCTGTCTCCAAACGGGATGGCTTGAACCAGTGCCGTGACTCCAGCTCATGCTACGATAAAGTCACCTGGGTATCACAGCCAGACACGCGATGACACACGAGCAGATGGGGGAGGAAAGGTTTAAGGATGAATGACTCTGCACCCACTCTCCTCCTCCACTTCCCTCCTACGTGAACCAGACAATGAGAGAGAGAACAGAGCGCTCAGATCCTCCTGTCCCGAAGTTGATGAATGAACCGAAGTTTTCAGCAGTTTGGACAACAAAGACCAACACAATTCAATCTGCTCAAGTAAAATATAAAAGCTGTACTTATTCCACACAACCAAACAGGCTTCCACAATGCACTATGCACATCATCGATACACAGTCCCATAATGCTTCAAAGTCATGTTGGAACAATAGCATTTATGAGATCAGCCCATGTGAATGGCACAACAATGTCATAACCAACTAAAAGCTCTTTGAGCACTAACTGTACAAGTCTGCTTTTAAACTTTTTTTTTGTATCTACTAAAATTAAAATTTTTTTTTTTGTTTTTATTGTACTAAATTTGATATGAATGGTAAAGAAAATAACTTTTCTCTTTTTCATTACACCTTACTTCTCCACTTTTCCATTAACCCCGTTTCATTCACATTATGTCTGGCTCATTAAACGATCTTCATTTTATTGCACTCGTTTTGTCATGGAGTTTAACCATCCCTTCTTTCTGATATACAAAGTGCTCCTTTTATCTCCCTGTCTTGGTTTCATAACACCATGTGAACCAGGTCAGTGTGCCACACGCCTGGAGTTGAGTCAGCCTTCCTGTCACCTGAGTTACTGATTAACCACCCACCAGAGAACCAAAGGCACAGAAAGCAATTTCTAGTGGCCAGCATACGCAATTCCCTTTATTTTGTGTAACCAACTGTGCAGGTTGACTATCTGTCACTTACTACTGAACATATATTCAGCAAGCATCGAGGCATGGGATGCCATGCTATATTGTGAGTTGTTAAGCAAAACACGCAGCTGAGAGTCTTACTACATTCACAAGAAGTGCCTTGTTCACAGATATTTGAGATAGATAAAAAAATTTTAATTTTTAAATGTTTAATTAGTTTGCCACTTTTTAAAGACAGTTCCTATACAATATATTAATAAAAATACAGTACTGGTTTACATAAAAGAACATTTTAGGGCAAAAACAGCCAGTCTACAGCCCAAAGTATACTTACGTTTTGATGCAAACCCTTAGAGTACAGGTTCAACTGAATACATAGCCTTTCAAGGAATACCTAATCCGCTAGCATGTGCAATAGTGCAGAAATTGGCATGTGACAAATGCAGCTTTTTGTAACTGTTTGTGCACTATTTCTTTTCAGAAGTTATTACCGCTAAAAATGTCTTCGAACTATTTCTAGAGCTGCAGGTATTCCTTAATCCCCTCACACAAGTGCTCATCAACGCACAGGCGTTTATTGTCATATCTTCAGTAGTTTTTCATTGTTAAGTCTCTTCTGTTTCTTTTCGGACTGCCACACAATGGCCAGGGTCACTAGTGCAAAAAAAAAAAAAAGTTCAAGCCGCATACACAAGCTCAGTGTTCGGAATAAGTGAGGTTTATGAAGATCAGACTGCAAGTGTACTGTACACAATACATTGCTAATGGCGACATTTACATTACATGCATTGTACACATTCATATGGATGTGAGTTTATTATAAAAGTGATTTTTGACGATTATTCCCTTGAAACTGTAATTGCAATTATTAATTACCATTATCACAATTTACATTGAATGATGTTTATACCATTGTCGCATGCAACTGCATGCCGTATTTTTATATGAAAATAAACAAGCTGAAAACACTAACTGAAAAACTTTGTGCATTTCTATAGTATTAAGCCTCAAATGTCAACTATACATCGGATTGGTTTCTTCTTTTTAAATGATAAAAAAGTAAAAATATGAATGGTACTATAATGTTATACTAAACTAAAATTAAAATAATGGGAAAAACCCTTAAGATAACATGTAGAAAAAAATCGCATCTTAAGCACACAGAATAACATAAATGGACTTTGAACGATTAATTGCCGCTTTGAACGATTACGTAATTGTAGCATCCATAATTGTAATCGCGATTAGAAAATCGATTGATTGTGCACCCCTACACATACCCTAATGCATTCATAAAAAATAGAGTATATTTGGACTGAACAACAGATTTCAGACATTACTACCATGGACAGTGCCAATAGTATAAATCAAATAGATACTACCATACAGGCTAAATAGTGACAATTTATCCTAAGTGTTTGAATTAAACATACATTTAAATAAAATAAGTTATTGTCTGTATACTTCTGTATCAAACATGACAGTTTCATTGGATTAACCTACTACAGAGCAGACAGGGTCAATAAACCAGGCCCTGATAAGTCAACACTAATCTTCAGGGCGTCTCAGGTCTGAAAACGACTCACAGAAGGCTTTTGTTGAGACTCAGAAGCACATTTAGGATTTAATGAGACATAATGAGTTAAACACCAAAACATCCTTACAAGCCGAGAAACCAGAAGAGAGAAAGTATTTTAACACCGCCTTTACTTGCCCTTAAATTTTCACGTTCCAGTCAAGAGTGCACACATTCGAGTTAGGCACTTTGTTGTGGCAGATACTTTTTTAAAGAATGATCTGCAAACAGCAAGAAAGAGTCAAGTTTAGGCCAGTGTCAAGCAATTCTTTGTATAATGCAGAAAGATTTCCCAATTATGAGCAATTCAGAGCCAAACAAGTCTGTATTTGGGAGAGTAAGGCTAGATGGGGTGTACATCTGCTGACCCCATGTGACCCTAAGGCTTTCTTGCTTAGAGATCCTCCCCCTACAAATCCCAGATTTTTAGCCCAGTTCTTATAAAATGTTTTTGTGCAACCCATCTCATTTTTACGATACCACCATTTTTATGAGATCCAAAAATCTGACGATGAGAGTAGTAGTGGCAGGTATTTTCTAATGTGTTTTGATGTCCATCTCAATAAAATGAATTACTGAAAAAAAGAGTTAAAATAATTAGGGTTGGACTTGATTCTCCCCCATCAGTTGTTGATTAGATGGAGGATTGTAAGAAAGGGGCAGAGTTTAAGCAGACTAAATGTCTGGCCTATGTCACCAGAGAAAAGTCTGTTATTTCACTGGAGGATCCAAGTTATGTTTGTTTTTAAGACCGTTTCGAGAACAAAGCTCAGGCGGACCAATGGTGAAAAGCCAAGCCTAAATAAACCAATGCATTCTTATGGTTTCCAATTGAAACACAGGGTTAATCGACCTCTTTGACGACACTCAGGTCCCCAGAATTTGTTTACGTTCAGTCTGAAAAGGACAAAAGATGGTCTCAACCTGAGCTCTTACCAGACTGTGTATTGACCTCGCAGCTCCATCAATCAGCAGATCTGTGGCCTCCTAAACTCACTAGTAACCCTCAAAGAGCTAGGGTCTTGTTACACAAATCGCGACCTGCTATAACTCTCCAGATGAAATGGCTTCTAAAAAGAACTAACCATAACATGACATGCCCTCAGGGTTAGATTAACCATTGATTCACAGGTTCAGACATTCACCTCACGTGCGTTCAGACAGACGTCCACATTCTGCCACACTTTCCGTTGTGTCCAAACTCTACCCGAGAAGTTTCACATCTCTGATTTTGGGAAAATTGAGTCTCGTCAATCCGGAGCGAAGTGACACACTGAGCATGTGGTAGCAGTTTCGAATCACAGCCGTTCCCTTCACTTCTTCTTCTGGCCTGCAAAGGCGCCAGTCTTCGTCTCGCACTCTCACAGGGTTCGGGCAAATCTGGCAGCTTCACAAAGTTACGCAAGACTTAATTCTCAACACCCGCACAACCGCTCACTGTGTACTATTCGCAAGACAGGAAGGGAAGCTCAGCCCTGGCTCATTGACAGACAAGATTCAGTCCTGAAGCATAAAGGCAGCTACTTCTGACAATACGCCAAAATATGCTTGGTGTGCCAAGATGGATATGATTTTGTTTGTGTATCTACTTATCAGAAAAAGCCCTGTTCTGCCAAGCACTAGGAATGCTCATATTGCATAACTTGTCTTGCCACATACAACAATGTGACACAAGAGAACAGTATGGCACGATCAGACATGATTATCATTCATATACAGTATATGCATACCTGTCAAAACACAATTAAGCCAAATATGTTTATTACATATTAGCCTTACACCTCTGCATGCAAAATAAGATCATATATACACATAAATATATACATAAACACATAAATATATACATAGGCTAGATATATACATACATCCCAGTTTTATTGCAGTTCAATTACATAGTTCAATAAACTATGGCTAGCTTGATTAATATTTGTAAGGAAACTCACTCAGTTGAGGTAAGCCTCAAAGCTAAAGATTAAAACTTTTGGCCAATGGCCAAATAAATCATAAAATGCATAATTTTAGTGTTAAATTGAGTTAAATAAAGCAAGAAACGTTCTCTAAGTTCAGCAAAGCATGTCCAGTTCAAACAGACAGACGATTTAAATGTCTAGTTTCATAACACACATACAGATGAGCCATGTGGCTTTTGGCAGCTCACTTCTGAAGGAAAGCGGAATAATCTAATCCTGAGGGAAGGATTGTGGGAGACAGTTTGCCTTAAAAGTTCCCAGTACGCATTTATCATTAAAAACAAATTACAGAAATCGACCAATAACGCTCAAATCAGATTCAAGTCGAGCGTGGTCTCGCACCGTCATATTTAAATACCCCCATCGCGCGTCACCAGCACTTTCACATGACACCCCAGATTTACAGCCAAAATACCCCCGTGGCAGGGCGGCCTGTACATACCAACCGTTCCACATCTGTTAAGGAGGCCATAATTTCCATACCTGCCGTGGAACCAGTCTTTACAAATGTCGCATTCGATCATAAACCGGTTAAAATCATAGGGCTGCCGGCAGACACAGTAGAGCGGGGCAGCCGCCATCTTCCTAATGTCCCTAAACAACGCTGAGCACTGTAGGGGCGGGATTAACATCAGCGGAAACTCCCGAAGGGAAATAGGGGCGTGGCTAACACAAACGGAAACTGCCGAAGGAAAATCCGACTAGTGCCGACATCAGCGCCTGCCGCTGCAGACATGGGCTCAATCACGAACACTTGGAGGTTTCGATGAATTAAGATTGTAGGCGTACTTCTTTTCACAATAAAATTCAATTCATACACTGAACTGCTGTTAAAAACATTATTAGGGTTTTTATCTTTTTATTTTTCTGATCCGAAAACACCGCTGACCTACTAACATGATGATCATGTCAAATGACAGACAGAGCATCGCTTGAAGCGAGACAATAAAAGTACAGCAGGTGTATAATATAAACTAGAAATAAGTTTTTATTACTACTAAGGAATCACAATTTACTCTGTGTACTCCATATATTACTATTTCAATATCAAAAGAAATACTGCACGCTTTATTTATAAGTAAATAGTAATAAAACAGAACAGAAGATATCTACAACAATCCTCTGTATATTAATTCAGAATCAGCGTGCTGCACGTGTACTACGTGATCAGCGCTTTCTGTGACGTGCGCAGATAGTAGACTGGGGGAGGGGCTACGCAAAATCACACTGCATATAAACACACACATGCACACAAACAATACTGACGATATTCTTCCCTTTTTTTCAAGTGTTTTATTGTCATGGCCTTTACAAATAAAACAGGAAAATATTACACATTAACATGCATATTATTAGGCTTATTACATGTAATATAATGTAAAAAATAAATACGGACATTATTACTTAATAAATTAAATATTATATAAACATCAATATTATGAATACGTACATAGATTGATATAAATGTATGTGATATAATGTTTCAATAACGCTGTTGAAAATATAAATAAACAACATAAAAAAAGTATTGCTTAATGTAAAATACAATTAAATATCACATGACAAAATAAACACAAATAGGCCATACTGGAAGATCTAAATGGGGGGATAAGATGCCATGATGTTTCCCAAGTCTTCGTGAAGTGGCTGAGCAGTTTTATTGGTTTTCACGAATAATTTGGCGTGGAGGGATGCATATTAACTTCACTATTGAATTGAATTACTGACATGGTGGCAGCGAGTGATTCATTTTGTAGACGTGTGCGCCTTCTAGCGTTGGATGGATGAATGTTACGATGAATTAATTGACTATATGCCAGACCGCAAGGACATTATAATAACTTTAGAGTAACACTAATAAATCGATTATAAATGCATAAGGTATTGGACTAGTTTACTGATTATTAATAATAATAATAATAATAATAATTATTATTATTATTATTATAAATAAATAAACATGATTCATACATTTATGCTTAAATGGCTATTATTGTATCTGCTTACTGTGATAATATTGTCAATTATTATTTTTGTTATTATTATTATTAAAATCCTAGCAGTAGTAGTACTGATAAATGTGGCTTTGGTAATACTAGAAATAGTGTACTGTCTGTTGATATTTAAGAATGTTTGGTTAAGAACATTAGTTGTGGGAATATTAGTTGCTGGATTTTCACTGGCAATTTGCTAATTATTTGTCATTTGAAATGAGTTATTACAGCAGTCTCACTGAAGAGCCCTTGACGGAGCTAGAGCTTCGGTTCATCCTAGAACTGCTTGATTGTCTTTGCCATGATGAGCAAAATAACATTCATGCATATCCAACACTAGATCTGAGTAAAGCTCATACAGTGATGCTTGCTGGTCAGGGGAAACAAGTAAGATAACATTTTAATATACAACAGATTCAGAGGATGAGGAGGCCCGAGATGACACAGAGGCTCAAAGCAGAAGACCTCGTCCAGACTCCACTGACCACCAGAGTGACAACCATGATTCTGAGTGTAACATCTCCATCACCATTTAGTACAGAGACACTGAGGATATGAGCGAATACCTGCATACAGTGGTTATGGTCCTGAGACTGTGGATATGTTCACTTAGGACCTTTTGACGTATATTTTGTATGTAAGTATCAGCATAAGCAGCATTAAAATTAATTTCAAATGAACTGCTTTAATGTCATGCTGTTGGAAATGCATGTTGTTCTCTCAGTGACCACTAGATGTCGCTAGGACTGTGTTCTGATTTTGTTTCATTGGGAAGGCGTTTAGTTCGTTTCACATTCTTGCCATGTTAATGCAATTTATCAGGTTTTAAAAGTAAACTGGTGGATGTCTTTTGAAATTAGATTCAGTTTATCCACAAAATTACCCTTCTGTTTTAGTTTATGCATTTGTCATCAAAATATGCATTCACCATGTACCGTAATATTATTTAGTTCTTTATATCCTTTCCATAGAGTCCATTTCTATTATATCGTTCAAGGACAGACATGGCAATGGCAAACAAATGCCAACGCCAACTCCCATCATGCCACGTTTTATTTTTATTTTTTTACAGTCTTCCATTTATATTTTCAAACACATTCTTTTCACCATAGATGATTCACATCTAAATCAGTCTATGCACTGTCACACTTGATTAGATTAGAATTTCAATAAAAATACATTACATGACATATTTATTTTATTATTTTTTATTATTATAATTTAAAATTTGTGATCAAACAGTAGAACATGGCGCTAGTAACATCACGATTATGGATTTGATTCCCAAGGAAGTATGAACTAATAAAATGCATGAATATAATGTAAACCACTATATGGATTTATATGCAGAAGGTGGAAGGAAAAACGTTATTCGCTGAAAATGCTTATCTACATTATATAAAGATTTGGATTTCAATCCCCCTCTAGTGGCTTTTTTTAATATTACACCATGCACTGAAACCAATGCTGCAATTGCACTACAAAGACATTTATAAAGTATGTGTTCAATCGTCCATGCAGTATGCAGAAATTGCATATTTGCATCAGTTTACTATACTTAAATTTACCATTAATGCCTCAAGAATAGCTTAAACAAGATATTTACTATAGGGAAAACTTAGTATTCAACTCCAAAACAGAAGAAATCTGAGAAATATTTAGTAATGTGTGAGTGAATTTACACATGGCATATCAAGAAAAGTGAAAGTGTTGTGTGAACTGTCAAAATGTGTGTGGAGCATGAGAGGGCGCAAAAAAAGTACAGTTGAAAAACTACATTTCCATGCAAAAAGGTCAGTGGCAGCGCCAGTCTTCAGACTCATTTGTATCAAAACATTAAACAAGCCAAGAATGAAATCCGCTAACTCACCACCCATTTGCCAATTCTTAGGCAAGAATATCTATCAAAATCTCTTAAAAACATGTTTATGCAATTAGATATTATAATGTGTGTACCTCACGCTTCTCGCAATGCTCTTATACTTTCATCTAAACCTTTTCTGCACAAGCACATAAACACATGCATGTAAAGATACATTGCTAGATTTTCTTAAGCAGAAAAACATGCCACTAACGTTTGGGTGTTGCAATGATAAATGGCCTTGCTTGTGTTGCTTTGTGGTTGCTAGGTGGCCCAAGAACAAATATCCCACCACCAAGTTGAGATAAATATGGCTCTATAGGATTTTTTTTTTTTTTTTTTGTTTTTTTTTTGTAAGTATGAGCATTAGTACCACTAACTGCATGCCATACATTACAGTACATCATTTAACACAGATATATACTATAATTTACTGATAATATTAAATATACCCAACATTTTGATGGCAAGTTAAACGCTTTTCCATTACATCGCAGGAACAGTCTATCTATAGATGTGCTGACAGGCCGTAAATGTTTTTGTTGACTGGATACAGTCCTTAACACTCATTAAAGACTCTCATATCCATAATTAGTACATATGTGTAGATAAGCCTCTTACATATAAAAGATGCATTGGATTGTGATCATTTTAACACTTCATGAAACATATTTGACCTCATTTCCTTTTCTGATGTATCTAAACAGCTGGAAAACCTAAATTGAGCCCTATATCCCTGCAGGAAAGTGGTGTGTATCAACACATAACTTGTAGATAAGTGGTGTATTTCTCCTCTCCAATGGCTCTCTATCTGTCTTACGGGTCTCTGTGGACAAGTGCACATATTTCTCTCACCAAAAGTGTCTGGCGTCTTCCTGTGAGAGTTTCCCTGACCTTGATATTACTGTCTTCACTTATTATACTTTAGGTATGATGCTTAATCTTATGCTACATTTGTAACCATGTGATTATAGATCTATTGTATATTATTTACAGTATATTGTAAGAGAAGAGTTTTAGTCCTGGTCTAACATAATGGCAAAAAATCATAATAATAATTATTATTAATAATAATATTACTACTACAAGTAAATATTAGACATAAAATTGTAGTTATAATTAATAATTCAATTGTAGCTATATTTTTTATTAGCTATTTCATTAGCCAGTAGCCATTTTCAACAGCTATATTTTTCATTAGCCAATAAACTAAAATACAACAAACTAAATCTTTCTTCAGGGCATAAAATCAACAGTATCAGGGTGCTACAGCTCTCCTGATTTCATAATGAAGAAGAAACAATAACTAATTAATAACAAAATAGAGTAGTTTTGCACATTTTATAATAAATAAATAAATACTTTTATATGTATTCAAGGTGTAAGGAAAATATGTTATTACATTTTATTTGAAGTTTTTTTTTTTTTTTTTTAATAAAAAACTGAAACTTTTCTTGACAATGAAAAAATCTCTCAAAACCATGACACTAACATTAATACAAATAGTGCATTTCTAAGAACTTGGCATGTGTTTTAAAATAGATTTTTTGAAAGAATTTCCCCCATGTTGACACTCTTATTTGTTATTGATCATCTAAAAAGGCACTTTAAGGCCAGACATGTTGTAAAGTAAAACAGACTTTGCCGACAGTCAAAAGTCTGGCTTTGGAATACTGAAAGTTCATCTGGTTAATAGTTTACAGACCGGAGCGTTAAGTTTTCTGACAGACAGGGGGAGATGTCTGGCTATGGCAGAGGTCCAGACCGCCTCGCAGTGATGCAGCATGCTGCTCTCACAGTAATAATTCCACTGCGGACACTACTGTTATCAGTGCTAATGTTGCAGTGCGATGATTGTTTTCCATCTTGAGCTCAGTGAGTGGTGTATCACTTATACAATGACAACAGGAGCGTAGGGCCGGGAAGCACAAGAAAAAATATGTCAGGAATGAAGTAATTGCAATGCGTTCCAGATGACTACTAAGTACCACGTGTGTGTGCGTCTCTGTGTGTGCCATGCCTGAGGCCTGTAAAGTGAGGTCTTGGGTGAGTCTTGGTTGACTCAGTGAAGCAGTTGTTGTTGTAAACCCTTGGCCTGCTGATTAAATAAGTTAAGCACCAGACAGAAAGGTCCTCAGACTCACAATCACTAAGGTCTAGGGCTGAACAGACGTCACAACCAATTAACAGAGCAGCAAAGATGACCACTGTGCCTGCAACACATATTCAAAATATAGTATGTTGCGTAGAAGTGTTAAATTATTGAAAATTTTAGATCAAAACAAAGAAAATTGCGTAGAAGTGTTAAATTAATGAATTTTTTAGATCAAAACAAAGAAAAACCAAGAATCTTTAGAAATTTTGACTCCTTGTGGATTTTTATTGACCAAAAATCACACTGGATTAATATTTTATCACACACAATTTAGATTCTGTAATCTTTAATATTAAAACTTTTCACTTTATAATAATATAAAAAATATATATAAGGACATATTTTTTAAAAAAATATTAAGCCACAATTTTTTTTTTTTTTTTTACTTTTTAAAAATATATTTATACAGAAGAAGTATGAAAAGGCAGGTCAAAATGAAGAAAAATATACAAATATGAACAATGAAGACTATGTGCTAACCAGTATTTCATACAATGTTTAAAGGGTTAAATAATGAAAATTCACCCTCATATTGTTTTATATATGTGCTAACCAGTATTTCATACAATGTTTAAAGGGTTAAATAATTTTTGTGCCTTTTGGTTTAAATCTGAAATATTTTTTTGTTATGATGTGGGTCTATCACACAAATTATATAAATATTGTATTAATTTAGTCTGTTGGATTATATAAATATGACACAAAATATTTTTGTGCCTTTGGAAAACCTGTAATCTACTTTTCACATAAGTCTATCATATGGCTTCAGAGTTGCTTTGGCTGATTTCCATTACAGTGAGAATTTTGCTTTGTTTACAGTTTTAGAATGAATCATGGTTTGTTAAATTACTCACTGGCCAATAGTCAAAACTTTGTCAATCCAAACTACAAAAACAGTGTTTCTTTTCTGGTTTTATGACTGATTAAACACAGTTTTCTGTTTACATTATAATGAATCATTAAATTACTCACTGGCCAATAGTCAAAAGGCCCGATTTCTTTTCTTGTTTACCTGACAACACATTTTACACTAAATGTGCATTGTCTGCCCATATAAACACATGAGAAGAAAGTTTGTTTTAGCAAGAGTGATTTACTGTCCAAGAACATGTGTATGCAGAGTGAGAAAAAAGAAAAAAGATTCAGGAAGTTTCTTCAGGGGTGTGAAAAACTGATATTAAGTGCCTACAGCATCCTAACTGACATACATCTAAGTGAATAAAAATAAGTGACTAATTTTGGAACACTGCATATACAGCAGCTATTCACTGAAGTCTGTTTCCACCTCAGAGTACAAAGGTATTTGTGAGACAAAGGTCTAAAGTGTTTGGCTGCTTATGGTCCAAGACAATAGGCTTCAGCATCCCTGCCATAGAAAAAGCTGAGTTAAAAAGACACAATTCCGATAAACAAAATCACAATCGCAAAATACAGCCACATTGTGATACATAAAATCTCTCTCACTCTCTCTCTCTATATATAAATACTCGTGTGATTGAACTGAAGTGTTTTGACTATGAATTCTATCGCTATGAATTTGTGGCCAGGATATCTTTTTTTTTTATCTGCCCCATGTCATGTGCGGGGCTCTGAATGAGTAGAAATTAATGAAATATACATATAATTTTTAATCAACATTTATTATATATTGTTCTTGATAATTGCAATGCATCCTGGAATTTATGCAACATGTATACATGTCAACATTTGGGTCAAAAGAAGGTATTTTAGCATAATGATAATGTTGAGCATACAATATTAGATTTGAAACAGTGTCTATAGTTTCTGTTCACTGCAAGGGTAAGAGTGGCAGGTCACCACAGGCTGTGCCATTATATATTTAGTGCTAAACTGGCTGTGAAAGGTTGGATTGGGCCCCTGGGAGCCCTACTGGCTCTATAGGCTACAGTGCACCAACGTGCTTACCTAGCATGCCACTGAATGCCCATGTCAAGTGCCTCCACAACTGTTGACAAATGCACCAGACACTAAAACAGCATTATGTTGACATGGTCTGTTTGTTAATGAGCCATTCAGTGTTAATCCTGACAACAAAATTACTGATGAAAATGTTTGCTGACGAGAGATTTTATGATTTCATTAACAATAATGAAGACAAAATATATGCATAATGATGATAATTAAAGTATTTTAATTAAAAAAAAAATACTGCATGATAAATAATCCATTAACAATGTTTTTAGAAGAAAACTGCAGGAGAAAAATGAAGAAAGAGTTCAAATAATCCAAGCAAAATATGTTGAAGATTGATCTGCTTGAGCTGAAAACAGTGAACTAATGAACCACTTTAATAGCTAATTTGCTCACTCAAATGTTTCCTAGATGACATTAATCAACTATATTCACAAAATAAACATAACATTACTACCTACATTTGCACAGACAATGTAGTGAACACACAGGTGAACTTTAGGTTACATGGTAATAAGAATATTACTGATATACTAGAGTATTACTACTGATGTTGCCTTAAGAAGACTGCTGACTTGACAGTTGTCCAAAAGACAACCACTGACACCTTGCACAAGGAGGGCAAGACACAAAAGGTCATTGCAAAAGAGGCTGGCTGTTCAGAGTGCTCTGTGTCCAAGCACATTAATAGAGAGGTGAAGGGAAGGAAAAGATGTGGTAGAAAAAAGTGTACAAGCAATAGGGATAACCGTACCCTGGAGAGGATTGTGAAACAAGACCCATTATAAAATGTGGGGGAGATTCACAAAAAGTGGACTGCAGCTGGAGTCAGTGCTTCAAGAACCACTACACACAGACATATGCAAGACATGGGTTTCAGCTGTAGCATTTCTTGTGTCAAGCCACTCTTGAACAACAGACAGCGTCAGAAGCGTCTCGCCAGGGCTAAAAACAAAAAGGACTGGACTGCTGCTGAGTGGTCTAAAGTTATGTTCTCTGATGAAAGTAAATTTTGCATTACCTTTGGAAATCAGGGTCCCAGAGTCTGGAGGAAGAGAGGAGAGGCACACAATCCTGCTAGTGTTTGTCCACTGTGTTTTCTGAGGTCCAAGGTCAACGCAGCCATATACCAGGAAGTTTTAGAGCACTTCATGCTTCCTGCTGCTGACCAACTTTATATAGATGCAGATTTCATTTTCCAACAGGACTTGGCACCTGCACACAGTGCCAAAGCTACCAGTACCTGGTTTAAGGACCATGATATCCTTGTAGAAAATCTATGGGGTATTGTGAAGAGGTAGATGCGATATGCCAGACCCAAGAATGCAGAAGAGCTGAAGGCCACTATCAGAGCAACTTGAGCTCTCATAACACCTGAGCAGTGCCGCAGACTGATCGACTCCATGCCACGCCACATTGCTGCAGTAATTCAGGCAAAAGGAGCCCCAGCTAAGTATTGAGTGCTGTACATGCTCATACTTTTCATGTTCATACTTTTCAGTTGGCCAAGATTTCTAAAAATCCTTTCTTTGTATTGGTCTTAAGTAATATTCTAATTTTCTGAGATACTGAATTTTGGATTTTCCTTAGTTGTCAGTTATAATCATCAAAATTAAAAGAAATAAACATTTAAAATATATCAGTCTGTGTGTAATGAATTAATATAATATACAAGTTTCACTTTTTGAATGGAATTAGTGAAATAAATCAACTTTTTGAGGATATTGCAATTATATGACCAGCACCTGTATATATATATAAAATAAATGAGTGGTCTGCTGTTGTCATCATCATTTGATTTCAAAATTTTTGTGAAAAAAAAAGGCATTAAACAAAGTTAATCAAAGTTAAAGCTAAGAAGCTACATGTCAACTAAATATTTATTTGTCCTTCTCACATTAAGTGTATTAAATTAAAATAAAATATACAAGTATTTAACCCTGTACATTAATGATCTTAATTTGAATGATTTTTAAATGTGAACAAGTATGCAAACAAATGTACATGGTATATTTATATTATACAATGCGGTAGTCAGTTTTATGAATAATAAACAACAATTTGCAACTGAGAAAAAGACTAAGAGAAAGAGTGAGAGAAAGAGATTTCCTGCTTTTTTTCCAATAACTCAATAACAGTGACAGTTATATAGCTCAGAACCTTTTAAGTTATTAAAACTGGTAAATGTCTGGGAGATGTAATTAAGTGCCTTTAACAAATTAGCTAGAAATTATCTTAGAGACTAAACGAAGAGGGATAGTTGACCAAAAAAAATAAATAAAAATAAAAAAATTAATTTGCCATTATTAAATCAGTTTTGTTTCTATATGCATTTTTTTTATTTTTTATTTTCAGTCGTGGTGCATTAAGACGTGCACACCATGTCAATAATGGGAAGAATTGTTGGTTCTCCTGTATGTCATAATCAGTTGCAGGAGTTTACATTTGAATAAGCAAGGCATGGTAGTGAGTTTTGGTTTATATTTGGGGAAAAAAGTAATCACATTAAAGATTAAATGTGGACTGAGTATGTGATTATGGAAATTCCATGCCATGTCCATAGACAATACCACTTTTTCAGCTCAGGTTTGGGCTGGTCACATATGTTTGTAATCGTGTGTGGTTGATTGGCCAGCCTGTTTTGCCATAATGAACCCATTTCCTGGGATTCTCAAAGTGGCCTAGAACACTGTTTGAACTTTTCATCTGCAAATGAGGTAATGGCACAATGAGGTTTTCCAGTAAAGAACCAAAGCCTCATGTAAATTGATACATGAGTCCATCTGCTGGCTGCAGTCTTATCTTACCAGGTCTGTACCTGGAACTACTTGACATTCAGACATGTTCAAAATGCAATCAGTTATTATTATCCAACATCCGAATCAACAGTTTCTGTCCAAAAAATGGACTGAAGTGGTGCTCTATGAGTGTGGATGTTGAGTGTATTAGCACTGTTTTTATCATTCACTTTTCTGTGTTCACTGCGTTCCAGAGTATGTGATAACAGAATAATTTTAGCAGGAATGGGAAATTCCTACTATTTTATCTACTCCATGTACATATGTTATTTTGAATGCATAAAATACAATTAGACAACAATAAAACCCTTTCCTGGACTCTACTCAGGCACTGTTTTTGAACTGTATTGAACTGTCCTGAGCTGTGATATATAGTGGAATGGTTCACGTTAAGCATCTTGTGCATGAAATAACTGTGAAATTCAAAATGCAAGCTGTAAAATGCACCCCCCCCCCATTTATTTCTTAAATATGAACTCACTCTTGGCATGCACATTTTTTCACGTATGAAAAGTTTGCAAACATATTGAAGCTACGAAGCTTACTGTATCATATTTGATACACAGATTTCTAAGGTTTCTAAATGATCAGCATGATCAAAAAGTTGCTGAAAAACAGTCGACTGCATGTCTTCTGATTGCTTATACTTTTTTTTAACAAGTAAACAGTCTTTTATTATCATTCAAAAAAACATGTACACATGTACGCATCACTGCATGGCACAGCATGAATCTCTTTAAAAGGTATAATCATTCATGTCTATATCACAAACATTACAGAATGATTAATGTATGAGCTATTCTCCAATGTTTGATATTTAGGGTTAGGGCTTTGTTAAAATTGCTAATTGTACTCCTAATAATGCATATTTATCTTTCAGTGTATGCTACATTTTGTCATTGTGTACATATTCAATCAAGATTCATTTATAATATATAATTATTTATTTAAACAAAGACAAACTTATACTGGTGCTGGAATGTTGCTGCTTATTTAATTTAAATGCACATTTTGCATTTTTTTTTTTTCAAATCTGGAATGCGTGTTGTTAACGGTCCATAAAAAATTCAATCCATCAACTGAGGTTAACATGCATCCTTCTTCAGTAAATGAAATGTAATAGAATTGCACTGTGTGGATGACAGGCCCTGCTCAGATCTAGATTTACATGATGATTGGTCATGCCTGTCTGCAATGACCTCTGGCCCCAGGAAGCATATAAAACAGCAGGATGTTTGGACAGGGCGGTTTCATAACAGCTTGCTGAATGTTTAGCCAATACTCTTTCATTCCACCCAACCAGGCTAATCAGAGAAATGTGGCGTTGTCCCACGTTAATTTACCTAGCATGCAAAGGGATAATGCATGCCGCCCAATTCTTAATTGTAAAAACAAAGTCTTGAGTTGAGTGCATTGTTATTGATTGTGCAGTCTAAGCGGATCTTTTTCTAGGGTGGAGGAAATTTATAGCTGTAATACAATTCAATTTTCAGAGGAGTCTATCATATTATTAGTTAAATGTTAGAGCACTTTCAGTGGGAGTCACTGACTTCCTGAAATCAGTTTTTTTTAGGGAGTGTTTATTGAATAATGATCGAAGAAACTGAAACCATAATGACTCAGAGAGTGAAATATTTGTAAGCAGAGCATCTGGCAACATTGTCCAGAGGCAGAATTTGTTCAGCAGCTACTGGTAAAATTTGCATCATAGAGCCCTGCATGACAATCTGAAATAACAGGATTATACCGTAGAAAATGGTTTTATATGCATTCTATTACTTTGCATTAATGATATATGTAACTAACATGTCTTAATATTTTTTCCATTTTTGGCATTTTTCAATAACTCAATATTTTCAAATTTGATCTAAAGTAAATTAGTTTATTTGTTGTCAGAGTAACCATTATTGTGGTTTACCATTTAAAACTGGTTCAATTTAGTTAGAAAATAATTAGTATTCTTAAAAGTAAAAGTAAAAGTATAAATAAATGAATATACTAAGTTCTTAAGTATTAGTATAAAAGTATTCTTATTAAAAGAGCTGAAGGAAGAAACATTTATTATATGAAAAATACCACACAGTGACACATTTTAAATGACATTTAAACAAATGACTGAACACAATTTATTAATCGCAGTGAACTAATTGCAGAAATTAATCACATATTTCGTCTCGATCAACATCTTGGCTAATGAGGTCTAAATTAAATTATCTAAGTGCTTTTACATTTGAGTTGTGACACGAGGAGTACAAAAACGGACCTAATGTTATGATCTGTTGCACATTAAAATCATCACAGCATTCATTGGTTATTCTGAACAACAAATAAATAAAAAGATAAATAAATTGATACGAAATACTTTTAAAATGAAGGTAAAAATGATTCTATTTTGTGAAAAAGTAAGTGTAGTGTGCTATGAGAGATTTTTTTTTGCTTGGGACAAGTTATACAGTTTAGTTTCATTATTCACAAACATTTGTTTATAGAATGTCACAAATGACACTAAATCAGATCACAATGATCACATTGCTTTTCATCTGTACGTCTGTGAAATGAATGCACAGCTGGACTAGGTGAACTTCAGGCCACCGTACAATGCTTTTGACCTGGTTATCCCTCAGCAGACATCCTGCCGTGGTTTCTTAACCACAGGTGACTGAGCTTGGTAGGTGTCAAGGGGACGCTAGGACAGGTTTTAGTAGCTATCTGGGGGATAGTTTGGTTGCAGGAAGTTTCATTAAGGTCAAAAAGGTGGCTGCATGAATACAGAATGTGGGTTCTGAGGTATATCTATTATTCCACAAGGAACGGTTCTACCTCCCTAAGAGCCACACAAGGTCCCAAGGATTTAATAATGTCACATCATGCATCTGCATTCAATGGCTGGAGAGGTAACTGATATGCTTTGTCCTCTGACCTCAACAGAAAGGCCGACATTCGTCACGCAGGACTGGGCTTCTGGAACATCTGTCAGAAGGGGTCGGCGCTCCCGTCCGTGATGAATAGATGCTAATGGAACCTGACTCAAGAGCCACGAGACGGCTTGACTCTTAGTACGCCTACATATCTGAATTTACTGTGAATGCCAAAGAGCCTTTCACATGTTGTGAATTCTTCGTAAAATAGAGTTTTGAGACGTGATTTTGACTTTCAGTCAGCTTCGGTAACTGTGGTTGTTTCTGTGTCTTAATTGGTTTTCTTTCACAATCTGCTGATTCCTGCACTCTTTGTGATGTGATGGCAATGATGCTTATTTGAGTGGGAAGAGTTCAAATTCGGCCTTATGCAGGAGTTAACAGGGATTTTGGAGGTAGATGGATGGTCTTTGTGGCCAATACCGATATGGAGCCAACATCCCAAAAAGCACTCCCAAAATAATGTTTAAACCCTTTCATGGCAGTACTTTATAGCTATATTTGCAAGAAATGAGAAACAAATCACCTTGTTCATTGTAAAGGTTTTGTTTGCTTAAGCTGGACTGAAAAATCTATTAGAAATCAAAGTTGAATCGGATGTTTGAAGTTCAATTTACTGATAATAGCAGTTCTTGAGTCAGGACTACAAACTACAGTGACTTCAGAATACTATAATAGATAAAATATTCATAATATAATACCTTTCTGGTAATTTTTAATGTATGGATTGTATTAAAGTTCTTCAAAATATTACTTATTTCGTCTCTCAGTCAAAATAAAGCCATGAAATGGTATGAGCATGAGTAAATAAAAGTGAACTATTAATTTAATTTAATCAGTCCCTGTTTTTTATTTTTTAAATAACAGAATGGAGCACATTTGGTTGCATTTCACTTGATTAGTTTCATACCATATCTGTTCTGACACTGCCAATTGAAATCTATTTGTTACTGTGAACAAGAGTAGGCTACTCAGTTGACCAGATGGGTATTCTTTACTACCTTATTTCCCTTGAGGTCGAGAAGGTCACCCTTGAAACTGTCACTCCAGCTTAGACAGACAGCTGACCTATGACCTTTCCAAAAGCTCAATAGGAGAATCATGACCATTCACAGCAGTCGACACTGATGTGATTTTCTAAAAGAGAAAGACCACAGGACAAAATCTATTGTCACAATTGCACTCAATAAGAAGTTTTCCATTAACACAAGCAAATTAAAATTCCTCTGGTTTGTCTTCATAGATAGGACCTTCAAAGACCTTTATGACTGTGTCAAGGGCAAAAAGTCTCTTGAATATTGGCGACTCCCCAAAAGATTTCCCAACATGGATTTGGCTAATTTTACAACAAAATTGCCATGATGATTAACAGAAAACTGATTTGAAAATGACTGTGTGAGCTGTGATTTATACATCGCAACACTATGCTACAAGATTTTTCATCTAATTTACTGTGGACAGTATAATACGTCATTGACTCAAGAATGTAGCTGAAGCCTCAACATTCAAATCTGACTGTTTGACAGGAATGTTGTTTCAAGACCCAAAACAATGTGAATCCAAAAACACATCCTGCTTGGCTAATCACAACTGAATGGAGTAAAAGGAGTAATTTTGATGGATGAATCCTTGAAGGGAATGTTGAACCTGGTGCACCATGTTCCTAACAGGTCTAATTTATCACGCTTGTTTCAGAACTATCTACACTGAGGGAGGTCTGTGACCATCATCAGAATGTATGACTAAGCTGTGACCCCTTCAAGAAAGGTCAAGAAGTTTGGTGAAAACCTGAGTCTGAGGGTAGCCCTCAACAGCATTGTTTTTGTTTTTACCGTCTAAAAATCACTTTCTCTGTCTCAGCCTCTGTGTCCACATACACTAAGTAACACACATTCTTTCTAAGGTGTTGGCTTGGTATGTTCATCTGTTTTCACTTGCTGTATGTTCCACCTGTCTACCAGCGAGTCAAACAATACCGTGTCGATGGAGCGACCCCTCTTTTTTCTGTCCTGTCTGATTTCCTTTCAGGTGAGTTTGTTGGATCTGGTCCAAGAGACACTCAGAGAGCAGACAGACCATGAAGAAGGTGATTGTTTACAGGTGTTCTGGAGGCACCAGGGCAAAGAGCATGTTCTGCAGTACATCACATTGATTAGTACATGGTGCTGCGCTATTAAAGTTATATACCTCCAGATCATCCTCAAGCACAGGTTCAGATACATTAAAGTTTAAATTAGGGACAAAAGAAAATTGGTAATTGGTCAAGCTCACCATTATCTGTATTTACTCACACTCATGTCATTTTAAATCTGTATGAGTTTCTTTTTTTAGAAGAACCTAAAAGTAGATGTTTTGTTGAATGATCATGCAGCTGTGGTCACAAACTAAGCAGGTGCTTTCAAGCTCCAATATAAAAAAAAACATTTCAGAGTGTTACATAAAACTTGAATAATGTCACTTGAGTAAATCTGGAATATACTGCATGGTTAAGTTGTATGATGCTTTTCATTCAGTTTATGAACAAAATAAATAAAAGAATCAAGTAAACATTTTCTTTTGGTTTCCACTCAAGAAAAAAATTATAGGGGTTTTGGAACGAAATGGCTGGGGGTGAGTTAATGAAGAAAAAATTCTGTTCATGGGTGAACTATTCCTTTAGTGACAGAATGCAAATGTGAATCTGTATACATGAAATATCTCTTTTTATATGAATTGCATAATGATCCATGTCCAATAAAGATTCAAAACTTGTTAATTTGTTGACAGGAAGAGAGAGACGCTCTTTCTTCTCTGTCACTCACTCCAGTGGATCTTCGTGTTGCTAATTTGCATAACTCATTTAGCAGATAATTATATCTATCTTATGATGTCCCACAGATGTGTGTCTGCTGTGAATGGGGCTACTTTAGTGCTGGTGAGCGAGGGGAAGAGGGAAAGTGCCAAATCCTATAAAAAATAAAGGGAGACTATTGTCCCCTACATGCCCATATGTTGTCAAGTATGTCGCGTTGTGCTATGTAGGTCTTCAGAATATGTCTCACTTTTGTCTCTTTTACTCATTGGCTCTGAGCAGGTCTGACAAAGACATTTAACAGACATTTTTGTTTGCCATTCTTACAACATATAGGGCTGTAAAAGAGGAAAGGTGATGTATGTCAGGGCACTTAAATCAGTGACATCTGCCGGAATACAAACGTTTTCTGAATGCTTTTACAAAACAAAACAAAACAAAACAAAGCAAAACAAAACAAAACAAAACAAAACAAAACAAAGCAAAACAAAACAAAACAAAGCAAAGTAAAAAACAAAACAAAACAAAACAAAGCAAAGCAAAACAAAAAAAACAATAAACTAAACTCTAAACACAAAACACAAAACAAAAAAGATACAGTACAACAAACAAAACATAAAAGAAAAAATACCTTTGATTGCAGTAAATTAACACATTAAAGTGACAGTGACCTAGTAAAAAGTAAAAATATTTAGCTATTTATATAAACTGAATTCATGCCAAAGAACAAAAGACATACAGGATAACTTCCTACAGAGACTTACACCCACGCTGTCTTGCAGCCCAAATCAAGCCATGAATCAAAATAGCGGTTCACTTTAAAGTGCAGGAAATGTGATCTGTCCAGGGGATCTTTCCATGAGCATATTCTTTATTAGGATAAAGCTCCGAAATGCAAGGGATATTAACTTTAACGCAAGTCTGAATTGATTTAAAATCCAGTGATTATTTAGTGATTATTTAATCATTAGAGCAAGTCTTTGGCTGTCAGCTTTATGAAATATGTCAGTATTAAAATTAGCTGCAGGGGCCAAAATTAATTTATCCATATTTATACCACATTTTTTGCCCAAATATCCGCTCCCGCTGAACACTAGGAGAATGGAACATATATATATACATATATTTTACGGAAATAGATGGGATTTGTTTTTTATTGGTAAAACAATAAAATAATAAATAATAATAAAACAGTTCGGCTACAATCAGACTGGATTACTGTGTACAGAGAAAATAAGATGTAACTGGACGGCGAATGCACATATTTGACAGATTTAGTAAATTTTAGATATGCTATGCTGTCAAAATGTCACAACAACCTGTTTTAAGACACAACAAAGGTTTTGTTGCCAGTAAAATGTTTAGTAAAATGCCATATCAGTAAAACAATTTTATGGTTTTGTGTTTCAGAAGACAAATAAGTGCATTTAATTATACTGAATTTGCACTTGTAGTATACTTAATCTTTTTTTAAACTGTATTTGCAAGTAATATACTATATCACTGTAAAAATATTTAAAAATAGTTTTTTCAATTAGTTATAATATTTTGAGATACCTTAAATATCCAACTTAAAGTTAACTAAAGCAAAAACACTTTAATTTGAAACAACACGTTATTACTTATTATAAGATGTGATAACTAATCACAGCAATAATGTTACAGTGTATTAATAAAATGCCATATAAGATTAGAGTACATTTTCATGACTGTTTTTAAAAACCATTTTAAAACGTACACTTTGTAATAATGTCAAATTGATTTTAAATCATTGTTTTAATAATCGTTTGTTATACTATAGAGCATGATTACAAATGTTTGTAAATACATTAAATATTTTATTTTGCCTTAAATATTAGTTTGTACATTCAGCAGTACACTTTAACCACATTTCAAAGACAAAAGAATTATGAAATTTTACAAAGGAGACTTTATTACCATTTAAATATTCAAGCATATAAGTACTGTGCCAGTTTGATACACTTTTGAAAACCCAGCCACAGCAAACTGAATTTGAAATCTAAATTAAATATAGTAACATATAATCACCAGCACCATAAAAAGATATCAAAACATGTTTTTCATTTCTCATATACATAAAGTTGAGCATTTCTCCACATTTTGATGCTCTCACCACTATTTTGAGGTACCGTATGGGAAAGAAACAGACCGATTTTGAGACAACGACATATACTCAGACAGAAATGGTTGCTGAGTGAGTCAGGATGAGCTAATCTTGTTAGATCAAGATCACGCAGCTCTGGTATAAAGCTGACTTTGTCTGTTTTCCTCCTCTTCGCTCACTTACAAACTTCCCCCGTCCCTTTGGTTCAATCCTAAAATCACGTGCCGTCGATATCACTTAGATATGGAAGTACTCTCGTCTGAACGGCAAGTCATCTTCAATCAAACAACACAAGAGTCTGAAATCAATAACCAAGCCTGAATGTCTAGTTTCATTTTTCAAGAAACAAACGTCAGTGGAAATCTCACTCAAGCTCTTTGAAGTTGAGACAGCCAAACCTACAGAACTCTGTGTTCTCCAGGGTATTAGAAACTTGATTTAGCATGACTTTCAGAGAACGGGAACTGCAGTGCTTAAAGCATCCCTTGCAGCCACAAATACCGCCGTAGTCTAGTTGGTGGCCAACCAAAGTCCAGTTTATAAAGCTTAGCACTTTATACTCTGTTCTGCTACTTATTAGCACTCTCATTATACACTTTTTCTCCTTTGTTTATCCAAGCTTTGCTTCCCAGGTTCCAGACCCGGCCACAGCTACGCTAGATATGCTAAAGCTAGGTCCCCAGGCCTTTCAGGGAACAATGCGTTTCTATTCAGAGTCAACGGCTAACACGCAAGGCTATCAATCAGAGGATCTGGCTTTTAGAAGTGACTTACTCATCAAAGAACCTTATTAGAACTAAAGAATTTGTACCAAAGACAGCTACAAAGGGCCGTGCTGGGTGACTGGAGGTGAAGCTGGTGAATTTCCCTGGAGCATGCTGGGTGAAAAGGCAATATTTGTGTGTTTCAGCTGTAATAAAGTGCAGATTAACCTGGAAAGTGATATATTTAAGGGCTATTCAATGCTGGATTCAAGCTCTTTTGACCGTGAGATTTTGATAATGACAAATAATTTTGGTTTAACCAATGCACAATGAAATTTGAAATGTAAAGCTTCTATTTTAGTATCCACAAAATGTCTTATTTGAGCTGTAAATCATCTTTTTAGCGGTGGAACCATGCACAGTTGTAGATGGATGAATCATTTTCACCAGTGTCAGGGATTCTCAAGTTTTTTTTGTTAGCCTTTGACTTAAAATATTTATTTGAAGTGCTTCCTGCAATTTTAAGTTAATATTTCAATAATTTAAACATATATACACATTCACAGTTCTTTGATGTTGGTTAATGGTGACATGCAGGTCAAATTAGATATCTTATTTTTTTAATAGTAAGAATTTTATTTTAGTTTATTTTAGATTTAAAGTTAACATTTTAATCATTTCACAGCACATTCACATGGTCACATTACATGCACGTAAACATTTTTAGTGAGTGATTCTTTTTGATTGCTTTTATTTTTAATTTATTTTCATTTTTATGATTAGCTTTTCATCATATTGACAAAGTGTTGTGGCTATACATTAATGCTAATTAAATGTAAAAAATATATGTATACACAAATTTTTTTTTTTTTTTTTTTTTTTTACAAACTGAGGGAAAGGCGAAAATTATTTTCTGTGGAAGTCAATAAAGCTTAAACGAGCTTAATTATATGTGCAAACTTGTCAAAGCAGTGCCAGTCTTTTCCTTTATATCCTGATCTCAATAGAAATGCCCTACTTTTCTCCACTTCTTCTGTTGATACAAGGACTTACAAATAAAGTTTTGCATTAGTGAGGGCGGTGGTCTGTATGTCTTTACATTAGCATTTGTGTCTGTTTGTGATGACCATTACTAATGCAGAGTTTAAGCCACCTCTGACCCCAGATTATGTATGAGCCACTTAACATCAGTGTGACAAATGCTAAACATCTGTAAAGAGGTAAGGAAGCACACACACATTAGTACAAGTGGACAAAAACGCAAATGCAGCACTTCTCTGCTGTGTGACTCAGATATTATCTCCATTCACTACGTATTATTTTCCTTTCATTAAAATAATCACCTTAATATTCCAGAAACATTTCCTTCAGGCAAAGCGGTGTTTTGGCAGCCAATTCAACCATTTTAGGCAAAAGTTTCTAACATCACAGTTATGCATGAATAATGCTTCCCAAAGCAGAGTTATCAGTCTTTATATTTACATAGTCTTTATGCTCAAACATTTCAGCAAGTCACATATGTGTGTTTTTGTGGATTTTAAAGCCTGAAATATGATCTAAAACTCTTTTTAATGTACTGTTTGTGATGTTTCTTTACTCAAGTAAGTAATGCGGCGTGTGTGTGTGGTTTTACAGCCCAACGAACAACCCTTCACTCTGACCATTTCACTGAAAAGCTGTAAATCACTTCAAGAGAGAAGAGCGAATTATTTCCTGCTGTCCCATCAACACACATACTAATACACACCCATACACTTACACACACTTAGTCTTATTGTCGAGGCCCTGCAAGCCAGGCAGACTGCTAACGTATTTAACCTGAGACTGTAATTACAACACAGGAACACAGTAATCTCTAATTACAGCTCACAACTATAGGAAACCCTTTCACACATCAGTGACCACACAACAGTAGAACAATGCAGATATTTTACAATTTTTTGTAGGTTTGCTTACTGCAATTTATCCTTTTCTCTACAAAATGAATTAAATACATTAGGCTATTGTATGAATTATGGAAAAGAAATAAAAAAGTAAATACACTAAAATATCACTGTAAAATTAGTAGTATATTGCTTAAAATATGAATATTTACTTTCAGAAAATGCGATTTTTCTCTTTTCTTTGCTTATTATATCTGTACAATAGCCTAATTTATTTATGTATATATGTTACTTTTTATTTAAAAGACAAATAATTCAATGTTTTGAATTGATGTAAAGATGTTCTTTATGGGTCTCAAAGGGACAATTGTGGATTTTTATGGTTAAGGTATTACAAGATATCTTTATAGGTAATGCCACATCATCAAGCTAATTGTCTTCTCTAATTAGTTGATCATTTGTACTCAGCCTGTGCTTTATTTTCTGACAAACGCAGCATCCTTTTTTTTTTTTTGACCGGCACATGCACCATATGCTATTTATATCTGCTAAAGTTTGAGAGAAAAAATTATTGTACATAAGTACTTGAAACTTAAGTCATACAAAAATTCATAAAAGTCACCGCATTAGACACACAATTCGAAAACAAGTGGCATGAAGCAAAACAAGTCACAATTTTAAGTGACTTATTTGTCCAAATTCTGTTTGGAGCCACTGTAGCTGTCATGCATTTAATTTAGAGTACTGTATATGGGCTCTTTGTAGTTCCATTGAAGATTTGGATATCATTCACATGATACAGATCCAGCTTTCACCATCTGTAATTAATAACTTGACAGTGGAATTGCGGTAGTGAGGGCAATTTTGACTTTCCTTGCTAAAGTCTGCACATTGTGGTTTGAAAATTGGCTCCAGAGTGTTTTTTCAAACTGGAATCTTGGACAGAAATCACATTTAATCTGGGATGTGGATGTGTGTATGGAGAAATTTTACTGTTGATTTATGGTGCTTTATATTAATAGCAGGAAGATCGTTTAATCCGGTGGTTCTGAACTAGGGGCTGTGCCTCAAAAATGGGCCGCAGGGCTGTTCTGATAGCCAGACATATATCAGGGATGTTAAAATCTAAAAAGCTACTAACCATATAATTGTGTATCAAGATAGGATAACAAAATAATAGGCTTCCTTGATTTCTTTGTGAATTAAACTCATCTATTCAATCTGTATATTGTTAGTTAATAGTTAACACAAAAGACATAGGAAGTAAAAAATAATAATAATTTGAGCATCATATAGGAAAGACTTCTGAAGGATCATGTGACATTGAACACTGGAGTAATATGTAAGCTGTCCAAATGAAGTTCTTAGCAACGCATATTACTAATCAAAAATACTGTAAAAGTTTGAATATATTTACTGTAGGAAATTTACAAAATATCTTCATGGAACATGATCTTTACTTAATATCCTAATGATTTTTGGCATAAAAGAAAAATCAATCATTTTGACCCATACAATGTTTTTTTGGCTATTGCTACGTCCAGGGTCACACACACACACACACACACACACACACACACACACACACACACACACACACACACACACACACACACACACACACACACACACACACACACACACACACACACACACACACACACACACACACACACACACACACACATATTCCCTGCTGAGTTGTGTTGCAATTTTATGTTAATATCTTACTGTAAATTCTGCATGCACTGATGGATCTAAAGGGGCTTCAATAAGGAGAATGTGACTCTGGAGCTCTGGCACTATTTCCATAGACTGCTGCTGCTCACTGTGCAGGCAGAGTCAGACTCAGAGGTCTGGAATATCTGTTCAGTGACTTATAGAGAGAGAAAGAGAGAGCGAGAGAAAGAGAGGAGGGGAAAGAAAAGAAAAGAGGAGGGGGGCTCAAGAGGAGAGGAGTGTAATAGGAAACCAGTCCACCCTTCTATCTCTCTCTCTCTCTCTTTTACCTCTCTCAATCTTCTCAACCTCTCTCTTCTCTGTCCCGCAGTCAGCCGGTTGGACTAACACCTCTCTTCACTCTCACTGGGGAAGTCCACGCAACACTGTATTTCTTCACTACGTCTGTGACTACAGCACTCACCCACTCTCTGCTCAGTGAGGAAGCCTTAGAAGGTGAGTGCCGTTAGGGGCAGATGAGCTCCTGTGTGGACCGAACAGGACAGATTTAGGGGAGGGGGGACTCCAGGCTCAGGCTAACAGGTGCAGACGCCCACCAGAGATGGGAAATCATAAGACCTCATACTTCAGCCACTGAGAGAAGAGTCTATATTAAAAAAAGATACTTATTTCAGTAATAGACACTCATATATAGTGTTATTTCTGATCTTTGTTAATATGATTCCTACTCATTTAAAAAAGCTACTTATTTAAAAAAAAAAGAGGAATTATTTTAAGACCTGATGATGTCCCAAAAATGTAGCTTAATTTCAATTTAGTTGTAAGATTCATTAATATATTTATACTTGTTTGCATTTTTACTTGTAAATTTACTTGTATTTTTTCTTACCTCACTAATGTTTATTAATTGATTTTGCTTGATTTTAGAGAAATGCTAATTTAAATGTGTATTGCTTGTTTAAAAAAGTCATTTTTTTTGCTTCCAACCAAATTTCATTGATGTATTTTTAAACAAAATCAAATTTCTTAACTAGTTTTCTGTTTATTAATATATTAGTAATTGTATTTATTTTTAGGTATTGTGAAAAAGAGCTTTCTAGTTGTCTCAGTTTGATCACTGGTATGTATTTTATGCGTCCTGAGACGTTGGGGAATGTGTGCTGTGTCTCACAGACAAGACAGCAGTGAGTGTGAATGAGTCTAGGGAGTTTGAGACTAAGACAGTGATGTTATTATTTTATAAGTGTGCCCTAAAGATAGTATCTGGGATTTGGTCCAATGTAAAATGCAATATTGAATGGGTGGTTTTATTGTTGTCACATTGTGATAGTGTGTGCATGCCTGGCATGTGTGTGTATGAGCTGGTGAGTGACAGGGTGTGTATGGTTGGTGGAATTGAATTAAAAATAAATAAAAAACTTATTTAATGGAATTTTTTTTGTATGAGTTTGGTTAGGGAATTATTTCGAATTACAACTAAAATATGATGTTTTCTATTTTTATCAAACATTCGAATCTCTAACTTTAAACTTTGGCACATTACTTCTCGGTTTGCACTACAGACATGAATGGTACCTTAAATCATGCAGTTTGTTGTCAATATTTGCTTTTATTTCAAAAGGTGCAATCACATTATCAAAGTGCAAAAAATCTAATTTGTCTATTGTCAATAGTGTAGCAATGCATGAAGCACAGCTCACACAGAAGTCACTTGCAAACCAAACAGCTTTCTGTTGGTCAATGCAAACAAAATCTCACTGACTTATATTAAAGGGGAGACCTGAATATCACAGACTAGCAAACACCCTAGCAACCCCCAAGAACACCTTCATGGCAGTTTTGCACAGGCAAGTAGCACTACAAATCTAGCAGCATTCATATTGTATAATGAAGTTTCCATAGCATTGTTTTAGAACATTACAAAACACATTTAATTTCCTTCCATCTGTTTAACCTATTTTAGATGAGCCAGTTCTTAGCTGAAGTCGGCTGTTATATTTCTAGTGAGCAATAATTGGATTTAACTGACACTTCCATAAGGAGAAAGATGGAAAACTCATTACGCAGATAGCCATGACAAACACAAGATGATAAGCTTGAAGATAAACCACTCGTAATACGTTTCCAGGCTGCTGTGCTCCGAGCTGAAGTGGTATGAATGAGCATTAAGACAGCTTTGATAGACGATTGAGTTTCTCAGATGTGATCCAGTTTGGATCGTGTTGTGGTTAAAAGCCAGTCAGAAATCACCTCATGACAGAATTCATTAAGAATCTGGAAATGTCAGTCAAATAGGCCAATCGGTAGTTAACCATTTCAAGTCGAAAGATTTTGGCAAGTAGCTATTCTTATTTGTTTTGATAAGAAAAAAAAATAGAGACATAAAGAGACAAAGTATCATCAGAGAATTTACTGTTTAGTTGCTATTATAGTATTTGATCATTGAATGCTGCAACTGACCAATCAGAATCAGCAGCATTTCAGAGAGCCGTATAAAATGTTGTTAGGTTTATATTAAGGTCCTGATGGAGCTTGGTCATATAATTAATGATGGATTATGTCTCATTTAAGTGTTGTGATCTTAGAAGCTTGAACATCAGCTCATGCTCAGTGTCGGCCCATGATGCATCTATGATGGCCCATGATGACTTTAGCAGCTGTATATATGTCTGGCAGGACCTGGCCAGCAGTAGAAAGCCATTACTGTCCAGAGAGCAGTAGCCTCCACCTAGCTTATGGAGCTTCTCTCCAATACATGCTGCCAAGCTTACTGCAGTTTATCATATGCTCAAACAAACACTTGCACATATATACATATACGCACCCTTGTAAATATGCAACAACTCATGTAAAACAACATTCGGACTTATTAAATAATTAAATAATCTAACTGTAACTCTTGAATATTAACCGGGCATGGTGTCCTAAAAATGTGGTACTCATGGCGTGAGATGCTGAAAAACCAATGAAATGGGTCAAAGATCTTCCATATAGAGGATGGTTACATACTAAACAACTTAAAAAGTGCATTCTGGGTGAACAGCACCCTAAATGGTGTTTTCTTGTATTCATGCATTGCTGCTCACTTTGAACGCACCCTGTGCAGTGTGCTCATACCTCAGTGAGTCAGACATGCACTGTAGATGTCTTGTACAAAGTTGCTATCAATCTTTCACATGATCCATGTATAAGACATGAGCATTGAGACTGTGCTATTCTTACTCTCTTCTTTGTCCATCTGCACTCACTCTGCTACAAAACAAACATATTATTAATATATAATTATAAACCACATGTATTCTTATTTTCCAAGAGTGCACTGGTCAGAGAAAGCTGTCTGTTCTCCCTGGAGCACAAAGCAAGAGTTCCAGAGGAAATCTAACTTCTCCTCATGTATTATTGAACTTTTGTTGTCCCATAATAGAATAGAGGGGAAAGAAACACAAAGGAGTTTCCATTCATTATTTTGTTAGAAATAAAAGCATCCATTTCTCTGAGCTACTCCTACACAGACATTCCTTTTATACTGTACAAGTCTTCCTTGTGTAAAGGTAAAATATTGACTCCATCTGGACAGGAGCCATTGTTTATACAGCATTGGCTGATATCATGTCTAAGTGCATCAACGTCATGACACTTTCTTAGCACTAATTAATTAAAAGACATACAGGAGGCCTTTAAGGAAAAAGCTTTCATGGATAGCAAAGCATAACTGTTATAATACAAATGTTAAAATATGTATTTTAACTGGCTGCTTTTGATACACTGTTGATTTAGCACTATATCAAAGCCAGTTCTTCTCACAGAAAGTGGCTAATGTTCCAAACGCAAAAAAATGTTGAACTTTTAAAGGAATGTTGTGGGTTCAATAAAAGTTGAGCTTTTTCAAATTCTGCAGCATGACGTCAATTACCACACATTTTGAATTGTTCAGTAGTTTGTAAAAATGCATGTGCTGTAAGGCATTTAGAATGGAAGTCTATGGGGCAAGACAGTGAAGTTCAATGAAGCTGTTATGTTAATTTTAATTGTACAAAAAAATGCATTACTTGAGGTTGTACAAATTGACCTTTTTACAGCTACTTTACAAGTCAAATGAACTTACCAACATAATTCTTGTGATTTGCTGGTTGCGTCACATCTCTTTACATGATTACGACAAGTTAAAAAGGAGAAAAAGTGGAATAACTCTGCACACGTAGGCTTAGTAGTCTTATATTAACGTGGGTTAAGTTGTGCGACTGTACATTTGAAACCATGTGAATTTTACTGTTTACCTAGGTGTAATGCCTTGCCCCTTAGACTTACGTAGTATGATAATTATTGTAAATTCTGTATATTACTGTTTTGTATTCTTACTACATGTGGTAATCCACAGTGTTACAGATTTGAAACAAGACTTCGTAATTTTCATGAACTGTATCTTGAATATAATTGTATTTTGTCTTACTCCACTCGGAGAATTTTTCCCTTGTCTTATACTAAAAATACATTCTTTGAAAATAATCTTAATATCTTTTGTTATGTTGCTTTAAGTATTTTAGATATCAAACATATATAACATATATAAATAATATTTAAATATTTTTATTGAATAATTTAACTGAACAAAATAGGTCATAAATACTAGTTAATAATGGGATTCCATGTGTCTACCTCTACCCTCAAAGTGCATATATTATTTGCTTTCCATCTGAAGCCTTTGACCTTGTCTTTGCAGGTGGGCTGTTCTGGGTGTCTCTCCTCAGCAGTCATGGGGAGGTCAGGAGCGTTCTGGGTTTGGCCGTTTGGGACGAGCATGCAGTTGTTACTTACCCTCGTCCTCTGTGTCACTTGCGTCCATGGTCTTTTTCCACCACAGCCACGGGTCTTCTTGTCATTTCAAGGTAAGAACGTCAGACTCCAATCAAGGCATTTCCTTTTAGATGGGGGTTACTTTAATTACAAGAACCCTTTCCGATGACATCATGTCCTCTTTAAGTAAGGTCACTTCCCTTGATAAAACATTCTCATCAGAGTACCCTAAACCAGATTGAGGGGTCTATTTGTCCCTCATTGAGCTCAGAATGTGCTACTTTGGCTTTGACAATGTGTTCAACATTGCTAAGATACTTAGGATAGGCTGAAATAAAGCTTTTAGTAAATTAAATTAAGGTTTGCTGTTTATTGATCGATCTGTACCTGGTCTTTTGTTCACTGATTGACAGAGAAAAGATTCACATTCATTCAAATCACTTTTAAACTTTGTTGGACAATGTGGACATTTTCTGAAAGATGCAAAGATTTCTAATTTTGGGGAGATGATGTGACCCTTCGATAGCGGCGCACACAAGGTCCTTCGCTCTGCTCAATTTGTCAGATATTCTACAATCCTGATAGTAAACTTCAAACCACTTTCTATTTGCTCCATCATGAGTACTTCAACGGTCAAGGACAATCGGAAAAGAGTGATTGAGCAATCGCCAATAAAGAAAAAATTCAAAGATTCCACCATCACTAAAGAAGAGCTCGACGGCGCCATTGCTAACAGTATCAAGCTAGCACTCAAAGAGCAGCAAAGTACTTTGGATTCGGTTGAGGCCTTGACAGTAAAAGATGCGATAGACTCAGTTCTGACCCCGCTATCGTGACCTACATATCGACATACTGGTGACCAACAGTTCTGTAAAAGAGCTAAAAGCAGAAGTTGAAAAGCTAGCCATCACGGCGAAACAGACACGTGACCGGGTCGATTCCATTCAAGCAGCTGCACGTGAGGATAGGAGAATGGTCCTGAAAGGATCCGATATTGAGATCATCGCATGTATGATGGAAGAAAATGTAACTCAGAGTGGCCGCATACTCTTATCTTTTGTGTGCTGAGATGGCAAGACAGATCGGTGATCCTGAAGGGTGCACGGCAGGCATACCCGTTGAAATATAAGCAGGATAATGTCGCACTGCTGTTTTTTCCTGACTTCAGTCCAGCCACGTCTGCCAGGAGAAGGAGCCTCAGGCCGGTCCTTTGGAGGATGGCAGCGCTGGGTCATGGACACTTAAGTTTCTGGTGTGATCTTCTATCCTGCAATTTTGTCTAGTGACTGATAAGCTTTGAATTTTTCTTTTTTTTTTGGAGCTAATGGAGAGAAGGTTTGATTACTAGTTCTTGACACTGGGTTTTTTGGGGACAGGTTTTGCACTGGTGTGGATCAGTTTTTTTTTTCTTAGGCGGACCTATATTCTCGGTAATGTGTGGTCTGCTTTGGTTTGGGTTCAAAGTTGTTTGTCGTTCCTTTTTTGTGCTACTTTTATTTTATACAACAGACATTAATATCTTTATTTATTTTATTTGAATTTTGAAAAGCTTGCACACTCGGGTGGTTTGGCATATAGAGTTACTTCAAGGAGATCTCACTTTGTGTGGGACTGGATTGTGCCACCTTCTGGGCGACCATCTGTTTCCTCGGTGTGTGGTGGAATTGTTGATCGCATTACAATGCCTTTTTCTGTCAAATCTGTTTGGAATCGGGAATTATCTGACCTTAATTTATCTGTCGACTTGGGAGAAAGTGTGGTCATACCTCAGTTTAACTCGGCTCATCGTCTTATATATTTCAAAGTTATTCATGGAGCATATAAAGTGGCTCTGGTTGTGTGGATGATGTCTGTTGTTGTTGTTTTGGTGTTTTGTGGTGTTTGTTCTGTGTATAAAAATAAATAAAAACTTGATCACAAAAAAAAGAGATTTGTACTTTTGGATTAGTTCCTATATGGTAAAGTTAAATCTAATTTGGGACACAGTCAAACCCTTTAATCTGATTAAAGTGTGGTCAAGAAAAATACTTTTTGGGGTACTCACCGAGCTGTTATTAAAAAATATGATATTATATTACTAGTTGAATTACAAATGATTAATAAATTGTGGAAAATATTTTTTTTAGATCATTTTGCTTGTGATTCATACCTTGCACAATATCGATTTAGCCGTTTTAACTGCCGTTTAATTTCTCCAGAAGTATTGTATCACTTCTGCAGATGGTTAAATGGTCTGCAATGATAAATGTGCTTTGATTTGAAGTGCTAAACATAAATGCTAAATGTAATATATCCACAGTTATGACATAAAGCTTATATTATGTGCTTGAAACATTATCTCTGGGTGCAAACTCAAGAATAATGTTTCCATGATCACCGTAATGGAAATGGCTGATCTGGTCTCATATCAGATGTCAAGGGTGATCTTTCCTCTTATCTGCTGTAGCAAACATTTAATATAGTTGAGTAATGGAATAAGTGGTGTGTCATGCTTTCTGGGAAAACATGTTCACTTTAAGATGATTTTCTGATCTGAATGGATCTGACTATTTTGTTTGTGTAACATGGCCAGGTAGAAGATGTAGACAGATTGATTCAGGCATATTTAACAATAGATGTTTCCACAAGAAAGTTAAAGGAGAAATCTTTTAAACATCTAGCTTAAAACATATAAACAAAGTTCTTAAAACTTCTAAACTGCATTTTTTTTTATATATATAACAATAGATCTGGACTAAATATTGAGCATCTTGTCACAGACTCAAATATAAGAGTCCAATTTATGCTTTGTTCTTCAGTATTTGACATTGTCTGGTTTTGTCAGTAGTGGACATTTGTTTCTTGTTCTTACCATTAAACACTGTTTTTATATGCTTTCCATCGCTCTTTTTCCTTTCAATCTATGTTTTTGGCCTAATTTGTCATTCCATTCTTTCTCCTTGTCTTTCCAGCACATTCCCAAATGTAGTCATCCATCTATGTCTTATGTGCTGAAAAGAAGCAGTGGGAAGCTTTGTTAAAGGCGACATGAGAAGTGTCAGAGAGGATTGTGCCATGGAAAAACTATGCTCACACTCAAAGCATTCTGGAAAGGCTTTGCGTCCTTCTGAAGAATGCCACGTAACACGCTCTGTTTGACATTAATAAGAACATCATAAACAGCTGTCTATCACTGTGCTGCAAACAAATTAAAGCCAGATTAGTTTGTACTAATCAATCAAGCTTCATCTTAGACTACGCTTCTTCACAGCAGGTGTGGATTTGAGTAAAGTCTTTGTGAGGTTGAGATGGCCTCTGGAGAAGTCATTCAGTCCAGAGACCTTTTTGGTTGAGAAAAAGATTACCGAAATACAGAAGACATCTTAATCATTGAAAAATCAGATGTGTTTGTATTTTGGAGAGAGTTTCACAGTAAATGAACAGTGTAATGCATAGTCTGGGAATGTATCAACAGAAACAATTTATGAGGTCCCAGTTTGTCATCTACATGATTTAGACATCCCTTAAGTCTCTTAGACCTTTTGGATCATTTTCATCTTTCTGAGAGTTTTGAAAGAAGACAGATGTATAGGTTAAAAAACGTGAGTATTATAGCGAACAGGGTCTGAATATGTGAGCTGGACTGGACAAGGAACACTCCAGATGTTCCTGAGCAGCACCAGTAAAGTTACATCTGAAAGCATCTTTATGGCGAGAGCTGGGAGCTTTGGGTGTCTCTCAGCGTCCATGACTAGAGAAGGAAAGAGGGTGAAGAAAAAAACTGAAGGAAAAAACCCTCAATATTCCAGCTGAAGTTATTCCTTAAAGGGATACTCCCCCCAAAATGAAAATGTTGTCAATCACTTACCCCCATGTCATTCCAAACCGGTAAAAACTTTGTTCGTCTTCGGAACACAATTTAAGATATTTTGGATGAAAACCATGAGGCTTGTGACTGTCCCATAGACTGCCAAGTAAATACTGTCAAGGTCCAGAAAAGCTCCAGCTCCCCACATCACCATAGCACCATTTTGGTGAATATGAGCTGGACGCAGGCGGTGTACGCTATACTGTGTCAGCCGCGCCACAAGGATACGTTTTCTACATGTATTTACGCTTTGATTTGAACGAAAACAGCGCATCAGTGCAGCGCGGCTGACACAGAAGAGCGTATGCTGCCTGCGTCCAGCTCATATTCTCCAAAATGGCGCTACGTGATGTGGGGAGAGACAGAGGAGAGGAATTGTTGAATAAAGTCGTTATTTTAATTTTCTTCATGTACAAAAAGTATTGTCGTCACTTCATAACGTTACGATTGAACCACTGATGGCAGATGGACTATTCTGACGATGTCTTTCATACTTTTCTGGACCTTGGCAGTGTATTTTACTTGGCAGTCTATGGGACAGTCACAAGCCTCCCGGTTTTCATCCAAAATATCTTAAATTGTGTTCCGAAGACGAACGAAGCTTTTACGGGTTTGGAACGACATGTGGGTAAGTGATTAATGACAAAATTTTCATTTTGGGGTGGAGTATACTTTTAATAAATGGCATAATGCAAATTTTGGAAGCTAACTGAACAAGTTAAGAAAAGCTAAAGATAATAAAAATGCTTTCCAACATCAATAGAAAACATCATACTGAAAAGTCTAGTCTTTGCCAACAACAGTAACCAATGGCAAAAGAACTTAGCAAAAGGTGAGTTACTCTATGTGATTTGAACTAATACCTCATGAAAAAATAAACCTGGGCAATGAAGTCGGCGTCAGAATGTTTAACTGTTTGGCGGTCAGTCTGGCGTGAGCTCTTTTGAAACTCGAGTCTGAGGATATCTTTGCGTAAGGCAAGACGTTGATAGCTTGTGTCGTGTTGAGAGGAGAACTGCTGTCTATGAAATTCTTCCAATCTCTGCCTAATAATTTGTTCATTCAATGCAATTGCCAGGCAAAAGAAACTTAATAATAAACCATGATGAAGTAATCATGAAATTATCCAACAAACATGTCAGAGTCATATTTTAAAATAAAATAACTAAATAATTAAAATATTACCATCATGTATAAATATTTTTCATTTTCATCTATTTAGATTTTTTTCCCTCCTCCCAAACAATGCATTACTGTTTGGGAGGAGACATCCAGACATTTGCCAATTTCATGAAGTCAGCCTGATTAATAATGCATTTACTTCAATTAGGACACAATCACAAACAGCTGGGTGTTAACTTGGCTCAGCCCCTCTGTAAGGATAATGTCTGTTTATCAGTTCTGACCTGAATCCACCCAGTCAAAAATTTCGTTTGAGCCACATGTGTGAACTTGAGCCAGGTAACACAAGGCAACACCCTTTGGAAATAAAGGAGGTCATGCACTTTAATCAATACCCATTTTGATCTGTCCATGGGTGGGTTGTTGTTGTTTTCAGATAACCATCAGAAAAGTATGGCATTTTAGGAATCCGTCATGAGACGGACACAAATGTTTTCAGCATCTTTCACGTGACTCCCAACACGAGTAGTATGACCTTCACATTGTTTTACTAGCTATGTCAAACTATGTTTATATCAGCTGACAGTTCTGTTCTTTGTTATTTATAAACTGATATTTAACAGTTTATCAACTGAGGCAAGTAATGCATTTCATCTCAGAAGCCGTGCTGTTAAAAAATAGGAGATGGAGAAGGCAGCTGTATTGCACAACATCGCTGGGTGTTTCCATATTGTGACTGGAAGCCATCTATGACAAATGTATGCCATTTTGCATGCATGCACAGATTTTCTGTTTCCACAAAAACACGCACCACAAATTTTTGCCCTCAGATTGTTTTAGTTGTATGCAGTTATGCAGTATTAAAACTCTTTTATTCACCAGCAGGCCACAACACAGCATTTATAAGTGTATGTGTGCCATATACTAGCACTGATGTCATAAATTGAGACTTTTAACTTTTATGAAAATACACATGGGGACTTTAAAAAAAGCCTCATCTATGAAGGTCAGATTTTTATCTTAATTGTAGTCCTTTTACAGCAGAAAATCAAGACTAACATTTGCTTAAACCCATTCATGGCCAGGGTAAAGCATTCTCTACATTTTCTACCCCAGATATCACTTTGAGGATTAAACAGCAATGTCCTCTGCCAACATCACATTCATCAGCTATAAGGTAACGTCTTAGGCATAAACCACTTCTGAGCTGTGGCTGAAGCCCAGAAGTGTGATGTTGAACAGTCCATTCAAAAGACTAAAAGTTTTACTTTGGTTTGACCATAATGATGATGTTCCTGCACTGAAACATGTGATATCTCACAATAAGTGTGCATTTAATTGATACAATTGTCTCTTCGCAAAGACCCTTCTCCCTTAGTTACTGTTGCTACGTCCGACAAGCCAAGCTGCTCTTACACCACACATCATGTTCTCACGCAGTGAAGAATACAGGACACTGACAACATGCCAACAGACAAGACAGAGCAGGTTAGTTTTGGTATGAAACAAAGTCTCAGCTTTCAAATTTAGTAATTTTTAAGATTCAAACCATAAATGCCGTTTTGAGTCTCTTTAATGTGTCATGACAGATCACTGTAGCACCACATGAACCGATCATCTCTTCCTCTTTACTAGTTATGACAAATAAACATGAATGAACATCAGAAGGTATCTTGTTTCAACCGCGAAAAGACGTTGATACACACCATTTTTCAAGTTCACTTCCACCAACGTTAATCTACTACTTTGCTGTCTGATTTGTTTGTTGGACAAAATGGCAGATTCCCCGTTGTTACTGGTCAGATTGCCTGTCAATCAAACTCCTGGCGAAGGGTCGATTTTACTAAAAATAGAAAAGTTTTTCCTTTGGTTTTTTAAAAAGTTTCATACACATATGACAATGTTCCCCATTCACATGGATCCTCAAACGGCTAAAAACGTTGTATTATACATGCCAGCCAGTAGTTGGCGATGTCACTTTGTGTTCACTTACATGTAATTTGAATGCGCATGATGTCACCGGTTTCACAAATTCACATTTTTGTAGTTTACACAGAGAGAATAACAGAATTGATTTAAAATACTTGCTCTCTGAAACCAATTTTCAAAAGTTTGCATTTTCAGGCCCCCAAAAGGCTGTTGCCGTGTACATGAATGGCCAAAACACATAAAAAGTATTAAGTTTTTAGTTGAAAATGGTTTTTATTTTACTTTTTTATGTTCTAAAAATGGTTGTTAGCTAATTGCTAGGGTCTTGCTTTGGTTTTCTGGGTGGTTCCTAGGGTGCTTCCTTCACCATTCATAGGTGGTTTCTGTAGTGTTCTGGAAGTTTTCTTACTGGCCCAGTTTATGAGGTGTTTGTTACCTTCTTATAAAACACAACACAACACAACACAACACAACACAACACAACACAACACAACACAACACAACACAACACAAAACCACAACACAACAAAACCACAACACAACACAATAAAACAAAACAAAACAAAAACACAACACAACACAAAAAAATCCCCAAACAAAACAAACAAAAAAACAACACAAAACAAAACAAAAAAGAAGAACAAAGAAGTCTAATACTATACTAACAATCAATGCTGAGTGAAAGATCTTTGGCTACAACTTCCTCTTGGTTGTGTCTGAGGTTAAGAGGTCATGGTTAGGTCAGGTTAGGGTTAGAATGAGGTCAGACAAACTATAAATGGAGCGTCAGTCTATTTCAAGTTAAGACTAACAGACCAAATAGTTCTTTGGAGCTGTAAAATTATTTTGGCAAAGGATAATAGCTATGAACATTGAACACATGTAAAATATTAAGCAATGAACACGCACAAATACAGTGCAGAATGTTGGGGAATTCCATTCTATACAAAACATAATTTGTCGAAGCTGTCAGCAGTGGCATATTAAGGCCAACAAATGTGTTTATCTGCAGGCTATGTCTAGGCTAACTGTACTGATCGAGTTAGAGCTTGGACCACAGTGCTTGAGGCAGACAATATCTGTCCTCTTTCTTGCCCCCATTTCACCTTGCTCAGCTTTTTAACCTGGGTAAATAACACTGTTTACTCTGTTTGCCTGCAGATACCACGATCAATCCTTGTCTGTCAATACTGAGAACAGCCCATCATAATGGTGGAGTTAACATGCACATTCTGCCCTATTGATTCATGCTAATGTATTCAAGGGTTGTTCCATGTTTTCACCTTCCTTTCTAAGACTTTTTCTGTTTGCTCAAACTGTGAAGGCCTATGGCTTTGAAAAGAATGTTTAAAGCCAAATATGGTTTATGGTTTGAAGATTCCTAAAGCTTTTCCAGCTGAGTGGCCAAAACTCTAAATTGTAAAAGGAAAGAGGTTGGTTAAAAAGAAAAAGAAAGGAAACATTGGCGTAATGGAGTAGACAGGTTCTTCCTGTGTTCCTTTATAAACAAATGTGAATTTCATTTTCAAAATGAGTCTTTCGTCTACATGATTGCGTTCACTTGGCTCCCTCCAAATTTCAGTAGGCTACTTTTTCTTTTCTTTTCGCATTTCAACATTAAGTCTGCATGGTTATAGAAGAAATGACTGAACAATAACCAAAATACAAACAATTTAAAACTATATAGTAGCTTTAGTTCCATAGGATGAATATCATGAATCAATTCAAAGTCATATTAAACCCCAAAATCAAAAGAAATAAATAAGAAATTGCATTTAATTGTTCTTAAATGTCTTTAAAAAAAGGCTTTGTTTTATAATAATAATAATAACTCTCAATGTTTTTTGGAGTAAATTTTGGCAATTTTCATGAAATTCATCCCAGTCTTTCCATTATCGCTGTTTTAAGTAAATCAGCATGCAACACGTGCATGTTTATGTATAAGCGAGGGGTGCCTCGTGTTAAGGTGAAAGGTCACGGGGGGCCCAAGGGGATCGGTGACAGGTGAAGATGTGGCCATGTGCTAATTGGGGCAAAGCAGCCATTAGCACGATGGGTAGGTTAACGTGTAAAGTTACAGCTCCTGTGGAGAACCCTGTGTGGTGCCAAAGAAATACAGCACTGTAACCGAGCCCTATCTGACGCAGAGAGATACAGAGGATCTAAGACTGTTGATCAAAATCAATGCTGCCAAGAGAGCTGCCCCATCTGAACTCTGTGCTAAAATTATGCTATCTGTAGCAGAAATCTGACAGAACTGTAAATTGTATTACCAATAAATGTGAATTAAAGCCCAATCATGTTTAAACAGGAGGTGCTTCTTTTCCTTGCAAACTTTCTAAATTACCTGCTTTGTCCATTGGGACTCAAATATTGAGCACTATCAAGTTTTTTATGCACAAGAGAACAGAAGAGAAGAGAAAGCTCTTCTCTGACTGGCGACCCCAGAGGACAGATGTGTTGAAGGATTTAGGGAGAAAACGGCAGCCTAGCTAATGCTAATTGACATAGTCAGTTGCTAACAGTGCTGTCAGTGTGAAATGCAATGCATGCAGGTCTTCTTCCCCTCTGCCAGTATTTATAAATGCTTATTGAATGAGAGTGCTAGTGTATTTGTGTATGTGTGAGTGTGTAAGCGTGCATTCTAGAGGCCGGAGGAATGTGGCTAATGTCAAGAGGACAGACTGTCTGACGACTCTGTCGCATGTTACCCTACAGTCTGGGTGGTCGAGGTTCGTTGAGCGCATCCTGACCTGCTTCATGGGTTCACCTGATCACCCTAAATCAAAGTTTCTTACAGTGTCTGTAGAAAATGTAAAAAAAAAAAATAACAAACCGCAAACTGTGTGTCTGTCAGAGCATCTTTACTAAACTATACGTGTTAACTATATCTTACGATTTATTTTAAAGCCCTTAATATAAGCATGTCTCATGTTTAAAGCAAATTGAATTAATCACTTTCCCTGGAGCAGCTCACTCTGCGTCCTCTGCTATTATTCAGATGCACTTGTATCAAATACTGTATATCGATATAAACGGTATTACCTCATACCATATCGCTTATAAGAAATATATCGATATATATCGTATAAACTCGATATATACCGCCCTAGTTGATAGGTTGCTGAAAACTAATAACTTACTAGTAAACTAATAAATTAGAGCTTTTTCAATGTCAAAATATATTACCTAAGTTTACAGGTTTAAAAACAAGTAGCAATCACTTGGGAGCCTCCCTTTTTTCTATCTCACAGCATGGTAGATCATGCAACTGAACCAGAGCCAAACATATTGTGTGCTTTAATGAGATGACGTATACGGTTGCCTGGATAGAGTCTACAAGTATGTGTGAAATCACTTACACATCACATTATGTAAGTTTAACCATGCAGAACCAAACCAAAGGACCATGTTATTGTCTACATCGCGGCAGCTTTTGAAAGGGGTTTAAAGTCATGTCTTGAAGGCCAGGGGTAATTCATCTTCATGAAGAACGTAAGTTCTGGGTACTCCACCCACTTGCTCCCTGAGCAACACTGGCACCAGTAGCGTTCTGAATGAATGGGACATTGCCTTTATATTTGCATACAGTTAATTTATGCATACCAGCTCTTAGCTTTCAGGCAATGAGGCGCAAGTTAACAAAAGCTGCTGCTGTAATTGGAGCTTAAGCTGGTAAAGCAAAGTTAATGGAGCCTGGGAAACTTTGGCTTGAGTTTTGAACTGCAATTAGTGTCTCTCAGCAGGTTCATGCAATGGTTTGTCCATCATTTACTTTGTTTTACTTTCAAATTACATGGAAAATCTGAGCTCCAGTCTGAAATCAGTTGTAATGATTCTAATCTGAAAGGAAGCTGATTTTTGGTAAAAGTATTGGCAGCTGAGACAGAGGCGCATACAGCGCTTCAGTGACATTAGCAGGTAACCTAAAGACATTTGGCATCATGACTTTAAAACCAATCCAGGTTCTCTTGTAAAAGAGCTCAGCTGATCTCTGTTTTTATGATCTCTCCCAGAGCAAACATGATCCTTGTAAGGCTAACAGACTGAAGGTATTCTGTTAACCAACTCTAAGAACCTGATGATATTATGATCTGATTACATTTAATGCATTTAACATTTTCTTTTTATTGTTGTTTTGAAGTGAAGTGAAGTGAGGTGACGTGACATACAGCCAAGTATGGTGACCCATACTCAGAATTTGTGCTCTGCATTTAATCCATCCAAAGTGCACACACACAGCAGTGAACACACACACACACACACCGTGAACACACACCCGGAGCAGTGGGCAGCCATTTATGTCGTGGTATTGCCGGCCTGAGACTCAAACCCACAACCTTAGGGTTAGGAGTTAAACTCTCTAACCACTAGGCCACGACTTCCCCCATTTGAACTTCATTCCACAAGTATTATGGATTAGAGTTGTGCTACTACTTTTCTAAGAGCTCAGGCTTATGATTTTTACCTGAAAGGTGATAAAACCACTGTTCAGCACATTTCTTTGGGTGAAATACAGTCATTTCTATGTAATCAGGAATTTTATGTGAAGGCAAATATTTTCCCCCAAACATATTACGCACTAGGTTTGAGTTAGTCATGTAAATAGCTTTATGGTATATTATCTCCTATACAGTATATCCAATAGAACTAGCTATCGTCATTTATTCCAGAATAATTCTACTATTGTCTAGTAAAACTACATTATTTTGGAATGTAACAGCAGATAGTTTCTTTTGTTTGACAGGACCAACTTGTTTACTTAATTTGATCTCAGTTTTAGCATCCATCAGTTTTTGACATTGAGGTACTGTGGCTTCACAATGCTAACATGAACCAAGTAAAGCCAGTACTGACAAAAATGGGCTGGTAATGGGTTTAGCAATAGATATGGATTATTTGATCCGTGTCAAGGTGAATGTGTACTCATTAAACTCTTAAACCTACCAGTGATTCTCTAACCTTGTGCCCCGAACATGCAGTATGGATTTCTCTGGAAACTTCTGTTTTATGATCAAACATGTGGTCTTGCATATCTTGATGGTCTCCTCTGAGCAGATCGAGACCCATAACCCTCTCATGCTGTTTAATAATGGATGTTTAAGAAGTTTCTTAGCACAAATGGGCTTTGTTCCAGTTCTGCTCGACTGCTCTGTATAAATGAAAACAAAAAGGTTGTGAGTGGAATGAGGAAGTGGAAACTCATCTATAACTAGCTAGCATGGTTGAGGTTCTTAGTTCATTTCTTGGTTGGCTGCTCAAAGCTTGCTCTTACTAAAGGTCTGAAAACATCTTAAATCCCACATCCCCATTTTGAAACTCTCTCCTACACATAACATAACACACATAACTGTTTTATACTGTCGAGTACGAGTTCAAGGTGTTATCACTACTTGCTTTCAGCAATAGAAGAGTTCCTATGTTCCTTTCACAGCTAGTTTAAAGGGAATCAACCTTCTGTTATTGACTACACAAGCTCATAAGCAACTTTTATCCACATATATCAAATTTCAATCCACTGAAGAGCTCAGGAAAAGGCCTAGACATAACACTTCTGAGGAAAACATTCCCAGCACTTCTTTGCAATACCACCCTTTCAGAAAACCACACCATCGGCAGTTTAAAGAGCACCCTGCTGGGCAAACAACACTAGCCATGTCATGGTCAATTGTATCTACAAAGCAACACCCAGAATGTCTCCTCCAGGACCAATCCTACTAGGATGTGTGACGAGCATCTCCGTGTTGAACTTCCTGATTTAACCATTCAAGAATGTGGTCCAGCCAATGACTAATACAGCATGTATGTTGGAAAATATCACAAACAAAATATTCATTATCAAAAGCTCTCTTGACGTGTTTTAGCCTGGGGATTAATGTTTCATATCGAACTTTAAAATATGGAGTATGGTTTTGATTTGCTTGACATTGATTCATATTCATCATGCATGAACTGCTGACATTGAGTTTGATTGGTGGAAGCCTTCGAACTCAGAGTTTCTCTCAGAACTTTCCACTATGTAGCATAACTGTGCATTTTTCATCTTTTATCCACTCTGAGATCAGGACCCTCATTAATAGTCTCTCGACACTAGTCATGATTGGACTAAATTATGTTTTTAAATTAATAATAATAATAATCTTTATAATGTGGTTTACAGTACCTTTACAAAAATGCTTATGTGTTTTGTAATTCCATTTAATTGATGACTGGGTTCTGGAATCCGGACCCATTCATTTATTCACAAAATATAAAAAAAAACTCAGCTTGGTGGGTGTTGAAATATGTTCGTCAACATTGAAGCTTCTCAAAAAACAAATGAAAATGAACAGCAGCATTTAAGTATACCTCAATATAAATAAAGACATAAAATCACAAAAAAAAAACATCCAATGGAATTTTCATTTCCATCATCCGAACAAACCTGACTTTCCAAGAGAAAGGACAGGATAGTAAAGTTGTCGCTAAACTATCATCACACTTTTGAAAAATATAGTTAGTAATGTCACTAGGTTTAAAATCCCAAATATATTGACCCAAATATATTATGTAATCCTATTTGTCATACTGAAATATCACATGGCATCTGAAAACACTGTCTTTTCAAATGCATTCAGACCCTAATAAAGTCTCATTTGGATGAAGCTGCCAAGCTTCTCTTGCAGTATGATGCAATCAGTGTTTCTCTGTGAGGTGCACCCTTCAGCTTTGGAGAAAGTTCATGATCCAAAACACAGGGCCAAATTATCACTGCAGTGACTCATCAACAAAAAGATGAATGTTCTCCATTGATGCAGTGTCGCAGTCAAAGCCTTGATCCCAATCCAACTGGCCTGGCACAATTTTGAAAACTGCATTGCATAAGTGCCAGCTAACCAACTCAAGCTACCTGGAGTGAACCTAAAAAATGGGCTGTAATGTAAGGATAATTGCACAAAAAGCATTCTTCAGTTTGTATATTTGTTAATTAATTAGTAATTCATACAATTGGTTAGTTTAATTGGCTAGTTTTCAAATACACACTTCATGCTGCTGTTGCTTCCCAATTAATAGTATATATATATTAAATAAATTACAAGACTAGTCTTTACTATATTAGACACTTAATAGTAGCTTTCCCATCTCCACTGATGTGCAAAGTTTTAGTAAACAGCATGCACCTTCTGTCTGCTGTAACTGAACAATGTGCTAAGTGACCTTTGACCTTAAGTCAAATATTATTTTACATTTAGCGTAAATTAGATAATCATTCTTTTGAATCCCCTTGTGGAAACCCAAATATTAAATAAACCACATCATTTTCCCTAATCGCATTATTAGCAGGTGTGATAGCACCTGTCAATTGGGAATGTTGACTTCGATATGTGTTTAAATATGATTCATGTTTTCAGGGCTCAGAGGTCAGGACAGACGGGCACAAAACACCACAGAATCCTCCTGAGAGGGGGAACGCGTGTCTGTTTATCTGTGGGGTGGGAAGGTCTTGTGAACGTTTCCCACTGTGCCATATTTTCTTTCCCTTGTGCAGACTAACAAACACTGCCTCAAATTCACATTAGGAATTCTTTTAGAAAGACAGATAACATGAAAGTCAGATTAAACTCAATGGCACAAAAATAAACAGTTGAGGTCAATCGATGTTTAACCTAACACTCTCAAACTAAACCTTTATTTACTCTACCGTTCAAAAGTTTGGCAAGGAAAAATTTTTTTTTCTTGAAAAGGAATTAATACTTTTATTCAGCTTGGATGCATTAAATTGTTTAAAAGTGAGAGTAAAGACATTTATAATGGTAAAATATATATATATATATTTCTAAAAAAATGCTGTTAAACTTTCTAATTATCAAAGAATCATGCGAAAAAAAATAATGCATCATGATCTCCACAAAAATATTAAGCAGCAGAACTGTTCAACATTGATAATAATAAAAATGTTTCTTGAGCAGCAAATGTATTAAAATGATTTCTGGAGGATGATGTGACACTGAAGACTGGCATAATGGCTGCTGCTTTGTCATCACAGGAATAAATACCATTTAAAACAATAAAACAAAAAAGCAGTTACTTTAAGCTGCAACAGTATTTTACAATATTACTGTTTTTACTGTATTTTGATCGGATAAATGCAGCCTCAAATGATTAAAACACAGTTTAAAGGGCCGTACACACCGGGACGAATATCGGCGCGCGTTATTCGCCAGCGTTTTTCAACGCGTTTTTTTGTGTTCACACCCAAGCGATTTTCGCTGACGATGAGCCGAGTGAACATGCAAATTCATTCCCTGACATTAGATGGCGCTTAATGTAAAACAGAAATACTAGAAATACTAGTTCTCTTTTATCAAGATTTTTGTAAATCGCTGTCGCGTTTGTCATATAGTTCTTTGTGTTCCGACACCAACGAGACAAGTAACTCTACATTCATCTTGCCTTGCATCTTCTTCGTCTTATTTCTTCCCGGCAGTGTAGACGCTACTTGGTGTATATCTTCTTCGCCGTTACGTATGTGTGCTCAGCAAGACAGTTTTGTGTGTTTGAGCGCCCCCCAAGTTGTGTTTTACTGTAACTTCAGAAGCTCCAGACACGTGTGCAAAAGCGCCATTCTCATTGGTCGTATAGTTTTTGACGCGGTGCGTCAAACCAAAAAAAACGAACCTGAGGCGTTTTTTTAAAAAATGACGCTTTTACGCGTGGCGTTTTTCGCGTCGGTGTGCACACTCACATTGGCGCCCTTTGTTTAGTCACGAGGCGTTAAACGTCGGCGAATATCGCGCGCGAAATTCGTCCCGGTGTGAACAGGCTTTAAAGCACAAACTGCAGTAATACACTTTAGGAATTAACATCTGGGAAATATTTTGTGTCGCACACACATCAAGAAAGAAACTTAACCTTAAGTTACTTCTAAACTTTTGAGCAACACAGCATTGTATATTAGACAGAACCTGAAACAGAAGCTGAAATGTGCTGAAATTAAAGGCTCACCTGACAACGCAATTTTCCCAAACAGAAAATCTTTATGAAATGAGTCTTTAAATGAGTCTGCTGAATGGGGTGAAATGGGATTTTGGGATTTCTGTCTGAGGTTACAGAAGCTGCATGTTTCTAATTAGTCTCCTGAAACCTAACCAGAAGTGGGATTTCTCTCTTTCACTCCCACATTTGAGGTATTTTATTTAATGCTTATTTCCTCATATGCTTCTGCCACCGTTTCTTCTGCAACGTCATGTCTTCATTCCCCTCCGTCTAGTTCTCATGCACTCACTTCAGTCTTGCCGTGAGGAGTTCTTTCAGCAGTAATAATGCCACTCTTATCTTACTGAGATGCTATCAGTTGCGCTTTGAAGCCTGGCTGATGTAATCTGTTGCCCTCTACACCACTTTTTATTAAACCTTCATTAGAATGACGACTTTGACAAGGCCTAATATAATCCCATAATAATCTGATGAGATGTGCTGTCTACTGTCAATGTTGATCAAAGAGCATAGGGTGATCTTCACCTTGTCTTGTGTGCTGGTCCCTTTAAATCTGTAGAATAATTAAAGTCCATTAAAAAAGGTGGGAATTGCACAGGTTTTGTGTTTATAGGCAGCTTGGTGAACATACAAAGCTATCTGGCAGGTACTTTATACAGACATCTTATTCGAACGTGAAAGAAAAGAAAGTGGTTGTAGATAAGAGAAATGGGACTTTCATTGGGACTAGATGGAGTTATCTGGTCATTAAAGAGAAAAAATAATGAGGGATTGGCTTTAGAATCAGTGTTAAAAAGAATAAAGATGAAGAGGAGGGTATCCACTTCTCTATACATTAGTGAATAACTAATTAGAAACAACAATGAATGAGTTTGGTCTTTGGAGACTTTGATGGTATGGTGAAGGGCCTTGCATCTTTGTATAATTATGAGAGCATGTGTGCATGTGCATGGGTGTGTGTTTTTTGGAATAAGATTGGGCTAAAGATTGGCAAGTAAACACCAAAACCTCACATACAAATGCAAAGAACATGTTTGTGTTTGCATTACAGAATTACAGAAAACCCAGTCCTTTGAATTCTACACTTTGTCTGAGAAGGCCATGGACTATAGGATCCTTTTCATGGATGAGGATCAAGACCGTATGTATGTGGGGTGCAAAGACCACGTACTCTCGATGGACATCAACAACATCAGCCAGACCACGCTGAAGGTGAGAGAGCAGTCAAAACTTCTCTATATCAACATGAAATGCAGCACAACAGTTCCGCAGCTGTAGAAACCAATGGTGACCACATTTCTTTCCTTCTCATTTGACTAATGGGTGTGTGGCAGTTTGGTTAAACAGTGTTGGCTTTTGAGGAAACAGCTTGAACACAACTGGCAAAAATTATGGAAGTTTATCTTTCCTCTTCCAGCAAAGGCTGGCAAAACTTTAGAGATTCATTGCATTCCAGTGCATTTTGCTGGTCTATGCTGCACATCTATCCTGCAGGGATCAACCCCAATCACGAGTTCACGAGTAAAAAGCCTCACACAAGCTGAAGTACAATACAGCATGAGTAACAGTATGTCTACTTTAAGAGATGGATAAATAACTACTAGATTTTTGTCCATGAGAGTCTAAGGAGAAATTTAGCAGAATATCCAGGCTGCTCTTGTGACTTTTGATCAATTTAACACTTGCTTGCTTTGTCAATTTTCATAAAAAATAATAAAAAATTCAAATATTGATTTAATATAATTAATAAATTGGCTTATTACATTTATGCTTACAATTTTCTCACTGTTTTTTTCTCAGATCTTCTGGCCGGCATCCACTACTAAGGTCGAGGAGTGTCAGATGGCTGGCAAAGACCCCACAGTAAGAACACTGAGACTTTTAAACTCCTGGCATGTTATAGTTTGCCAGATCTTTTATTCCTCTGATTCACAGAGAAAACAGCAGCATTCTTGATTCAACTATTATTTGTTTGTTGCTTGATGAAGTGACCATCCAGTGAGCTGTATTCACATGCATTATTCTTCCTACAATCACAGCAATTAATTAAACTTGTCCCAAATCAATCAAAAGAGCACCAAGCATGAGCTGATTTTAAATCAGTGCCTATAAGCAAAAGCAATCTCTAGATGTTTTCTGTAGGGCAGTGGGAGGTCACTCTTTCTCTTTGTCATCAACTACGCGTCTTAAAACTAAGTAAATGCAGGAATGGACTAATGTTCAAAGAAAAATACTGTACTTCACATCAATACCACAAATGATCATTTTAAACCTGTATTTTATATACTAATGAAATACAGGAATTTACAAGTGCACTGAACTGAAATATTAAATTAAGTTGTATATTTGAATTGCATGTGACTAGAAAAAAGGGCAAATTAATTAAAACCTGGCTACTTTTTGACATTAAGATGAGTGAAAACGTCCCAATTTACTGGTTTATGGCTCAATTTGTTAATTTATAGCCACAGGAGCGGCAGCGCGTGACCTCACATCATCCGAATCCGTCTGCATCGTTTGGGAAACACTGAGGTGTTTCTTTAACAGAGCTGTAAATTATATTAAGATGTGTTTATGTAGCTCTTTCTTGTTAATTCTGCCTGATCTGTACGTGAACCGTAAACTGTCAAGACAATTTTTTGCCTTTGCGGAAGAAAAAGGATTCATTCCATAAATCAGTAGTGAATACAAGCCTGTAGAGGATAATGTTATAATGTTGATGTGTGCCACAGAAAAAGAACTATTAATGACAAACATGTGAAAGAGATCAAGGGGAAATAGGAGGAGTGGATGGTGGGGTGTGTGCTATTGGAAGTGCTGTTATTTTTCTGGAGTTGCTCTTGAAGGACCCGCGTGTGCGCATGCAAACCGAGAGCTCATGCAGCTGCTGTTTAGACACATTTTGCCAAGTTCCTAACTGCTCCCTTGGCGCTTCTGTTCTTTCTCTACTCATCCCTCTCTCACTCTTTCTTTGGGGTGGATCATGCATGCAGTCAGTTTAATTTGGGATTTCTATATTCTAAGATAGGCCTTGAATTCCTGACCTATATAAACTTTTACTTCCTCATTGGATCAAATTAAATTGTCTTCATTTTAATTGGCATTGTCAGTTTCCTAAATAAGCGTATCAGCTTGCTAATAGAATAATGTAGCACTAAATGACTTTAAAATTACATTCAAAGAGATTTTAGTTTAACTTTTAGTAACGAGAACAATGATCTCTCTCTCTTTTGTTCTCCTCAGCATGGATGTGGAAACTTCTTACGAGTGATCCAGCCTTATAACAGGACGCATCTGTTCATCTGCGGCAGTGGAGCCTACAGCCCCGTGTGTGCATTCGTTAACCGTGGCAGGCGTCCTGAGGTCAGTTTACACTCACTAATGAGTCAGACTGAGTCTGATTTTGTTCAGTTTCACCTTAATTTTTACTACATTTGCTTTAGATTTCTAAAATGTTGGATTGGGAAATGGACAGTAGGCCTATATTACACTAATTTCCTAGTAAAAAAATAAATGTGTATGTAATCTACCTTTGAGCTGTAAAGTTCAACATCATACTTCCTTTAAAAAGCCCTTGACAATTTAGACCAGCATGAGAATAAAGGTAGTCAAAGGGCATCACCAGAACAGTTCTTTTCGTAAGCGTGCATAAAAAAATTAAAACCTTGAGATGAGATGGGATGAGAGGAGACAAGCCTTGACATGAGATGGGAATACGAAACGAGATAAAGACAGGCGAGATGAGAATTGAAGAAAAAAAGGGAACAGATGAGATGAAACAAGAATCATTAGAGGTAGAAAAAAAAAGAACTAAGAGAAAAAAACTGTAAAGAAGAGACAAGGCGAGACCAGATGAGATTAGGAGCAGTCCTGCAAGCCATCTGAGTCCAACAGCTTGTTTTCTATCATTCTTTTTTTTGTTTAAAAAAGCATTTTACTCTCTCAACCCTTCGTCCGTGTCCATCTCTCTTGGCTGCACACCAGCTGGACTATTACAGAAGATGAAAACTCTGCAATAGGGTGACCTATAACCTTTAAAAGTGTGGGGAGTAGCTTTGTGACATAATGGCGGGGCCACCCTGGAGTGACCATGTGACTCATCTTTGCCTATAGTTGCATGTGATGTAAAGAGCCAGTATATTAGTTAAAGAATACATGTGTCCCTGAGACAAATTAGAAGCTCTACCACCAGCAGAGGCTCTCTACATCTCTGGTTTCTCTCACTTCACGTAACTGGCCAACATCTTTGCACCAAACGAGAGGATTGACTGGCCTGGCAGTCGGAAACCTGGAAGCCTCTGGGCAAGTCTGTCCAACCAATCAGAAGAAAGCCAGAACCGCTGCACTAATGAGTGCTAGGAAATTACTCAGAAATCTTTTTATATAGATTGGCTGTGAAACATTTCGGATTGAGCTGAAAGTTGAGAATAGATCTGATGACGGTAAATGGGATAAAGGAGCATGTGTTGGTTATTTATATTTAGAAAGGATATGATTTGATTATTTGATTGAAAATAAAGACCAACATATAAGGACTGAGCACGGTCTGTTTTGTTTTTGTGTGCCATTTAGGGATAGTTTATCTGAAATAATTAATACCACAGTAATATATTTTGTGTGTTTGTGTGTGAAATGAGAGATTTTATATTTTTGGTGTCACTGGCAGGAGCAAGTGTTCCAAATCTCTTCCAGAGCAGAATCAGGGAAAGGAAGATGCTCCTTTAACCCACGAGTCAACACCGTCTCGGTCATGCTCAGTAAGTGCTGCCGTCTTTTGTGTCTTTATCCACAGGTGCCGCATTGGCTCGGACACGTATAACACTTTCTCTGGGTTCTCTTTGTTCATGACCCTATAGTGTCATTAAAACACCCACATCTTGTGGCTGTCTGCCCCCTTGAGATGTGACATCTTTAGGTCACTCAGTGCCGCCCCCTTAATCCTTTGATCTGTAATTGGCTAGTTGGTGTTGGGTTGCTGTTGACACAGCCAATGGGCTACATTACACACACATTCATGCTTTTTACACAACAGAGAGCCAATACAACTGCAACATAAACTCATCAGTGTTATTTTAGTATCATTGAAACATTATTACGGTTTTTATTCATATTTTGAATTAGTTATATTTTCATATTTTCCATTTTTATTTTGGTTTAAGTTTTAGTAATTTTTTTTCTCATTATATATCATATATATATATATATATATAGATATATATATATATATATATATATATATATAAGATGTATATAGAGAGAGAGAGAGAGAGAGAGAGAGAGAGAGAGAGCCTTTCAACTAGCTTTTCAGTTAACATTTATTGTTTATTTTGAGCTCTTTTTCATCGGTTTCAATTTTAGTTTACTGTAATAACCCTGAAACACATATGCACTCATATGAGAACTAATTGCATGTGCCACACATACTTGCCTACAAAAATCACACATGCACACCTAAATATAATGTTATAGGTCATCATTGAGTCATCTGTATATGAGAGAAGGTTTTAAGTGGTTATTCTATTAAGTAGAAAAGTTCCTAACCGTCTAGACGGCATCAAAGACTGACAGTCCTCGACAAGACAGCCTACAGCTTTCTCTGTCTGATGTCTGTCTGACGATTTCCATCATCGCTAACACTTGGCCCTTAGCTGTACATGTCAAGCACGGGCCCCAGTATTATGGAGTGATGAAGTGATGGAGTAGTGCACTGATGAAAGGAAGGAGAGATTTGGGGAATGGAGACTTGAGCAGGTCATTAGTGGAGCACACCGCAGAGAAATGTACAGCCACAATAAATCCATAGGTCTCCTATTCAACAGACAGATGTGTTCAGCCAGTAGCAGAAACCACATTTTTTAAGCGTTTAGGTTTACAAAATTTTTTAAACAGGCCTGTCAAATTTAATGTGTTTACTCATAGGATTAAATGTTTAATAACGTTCTATATATATATATTTTTAATTACATTAATGCATTTATTTGATTTGACATCATGACTGTTTCAATCTGTTCTGTGTAATTATTAAAACTGATTAGAACAGATCGGTGAACACACACACACACACACACACAATCCCCTATAGCTAAGCACTCATTTAAAAGTAAGAATGTAATATTTTATAGGTAACTTTTTTATAAATCAGTCCCAGACAGAATATTTCACATAAGTGAAATCATTTGTAGTTTTTATTTTATAGTTGACTTTCAATAACATTAAATTATTGAAGCACCAACAAATGAAACTCTGTCATTCATAGAAATGTTAAAGCAAAAACATTAAGTGCTGTAAAGGTTTTATTATTGAATTATTCATTTATTATTTACTTTTTATTTAAGTGTCTTCCATATCAATACATTTTAAAAAGTGGAACTGAATGTATTACAACTTAGGGAGAAATATATTACATTATATAATAATATATATTAATGTTCAAGAAAATTCTAATTCACAATTAAATCACAGGAACTACATCAAATTAATCCTACTGAATTATTTTAATCTATTGTCTCTCCTAGATTAATTCACCAACTTTACTATTCATCTGAGAAGATATAAAATCCATACCTAGCACAATGAAAATGTGTAAAGAAAATCTGTATAAAGCAACAGTGGGACACATTTCTGTTTCTGTTTGTGGTTAGATCAGGAGCTGTTCTCTGGCATGCACATTGACTTCATGGGGACAGACGCGGCCATTTTCAGGAGCCTGACCACAAGGAACGCAGTGAGGACTGACCAACATAACTCCAAATGGCTGAGCGGTACAAACCATATGTGATTTTATCCATCTACATTATTATGACTGTTCTGTAAGAGAATTGGGCATGTTTTCTTGAAGCTACAAATAATTATTTATGTGGAGCATTAAATTACATCTTCATGTTCCATGCCTCTTTTGTGGTTGATGTAGAGCAAATTGAGTGTTTAAGCTGTAGTTATTCTTCTATTTTGACTAGAGCCAGTGTTCATTGATGCCCACTTGATTCCTGATGGCTCAGACCCAAACGACGCCAAACTTTACTTTTTCCTGCGTGAGAGACTGACAGACAGTAGTGGAAACACTAAGAACATCCACGCTATGGTGGCTCGAGTGTGCCCTGTAAGTCAAGTTATGCAATCATGTTCAGGAAGGTACATTATAAAAAAAAAAAAAAAAAGGAATTTGGATAAAGTGCAATCTCAGTCTTATTTTAAATATATCATCAATATGAACTTTATAAAGAATAAATGTATTAGTAATTTATTTGATGTCATTGTAAATTCTATTTAGAATGACACTGGTGGACAGCGCAGTCTGGTGAACAAGTGGACCACGTTTTTGAAGGCTCGGCTGGTTTGTTCGGTTCTAGAGGAGGACAGTACAGAGACCCACTTTGATGAGCTCGGTGAGACCACACACACACACACACACACACACACACACACACACACACACACACACACACACACACACACACACACACACACACACACTCATGCTAGGTTTCCATGTTTTAAGGGGGGCATTCCATAGGCACAATGGATTTTCTAATGTACAAACTGCATTTGCTATACCCTTACACTAGCCCCACCCCTCACAAAAATTGTCATGTTTTTTACAAAGTAGGAAGTATAAAGGCTGCCTTTATATTTACATTTTCAATAAAAAGTAATTTCTTTTAAACAAATGTTTATTTTCATGCAATGTATTTTTCTCTTTTTATATTCAGTAATTATTAAATATATCAATTGCCATATATTTTGGGACTACAAAAAAATCCCAAGGGACCTTTAACTCCATTGTACCCTAATTACATACAGTCTTGACCTGTATTAAACCTAAAACACTCCTTCAAAAGCCTTACAAATTTCACGGTATATTTAAACGGCTTTCTATAATTACTGGTCATTAATCATAAACCAGCCATTATGGTGTTTTTCAGTATCCAGCAATGGACCTCAGAAGTTTGTAAATCTTTTCACCTCATTAAAATCCTTTTACAATCATTAAACACTCAGCACAAATCGTTTACACTAGAGAGTTAAAGCCTGTGATGGATTTACACACTTTCACCTGTTTTATTCTTGTTAGGCCAAACTAGAACCGTGTCACAGTGTTGTGGGACAGATGTTCAGTTATTGAGTGAGTGTTTGTCTCTTTCTTTCCAGAGAACGTGTTTTTATTGGAGACGGACCACCCAAAGGGCCTCCTCATCTTTGGAGTTTTCACCTCTACAAGGTAAAGCCAATTGCAATATTGAGCTTGCCGCTAATGTGTGTATATATATGCATGTGCATGTTTTTATGTGTGTATTTGCCAAATATAGGTCAGACGGGGTTGGAGCTGAGGGGATGACAGGGTTTCTGGGAAAATGTGATCACACCTGAGAGCGGTAAATGAAGGGAAAGGTCACTCCTTTACAAACAAATATCTAATCTTAGTTCATCCAATAGCTTTTCACTCTGATGAATTTAACATTTTTATTATAAGGAGGACTCACTGAATGATTTAAATGGATTGGTCTATTAGACAGTAAGAAGGAGTGTAATATGCAGTGTGTTCTCACTGAGTCAGTTTAAATGTTTTTGTTGGTGTTTTATGTAAATGAGTAAGAGTAAGCTCTCAGAAACAATCACACAGTACTTGGAAGTTATTAGTTTTCATGTACATAAATAAAAATAGCCACAATATTTAAACTAATATGAGTTATTCTTACATTTACATATCATTATATTATATTCTTTAGATATACTATTATAATATTTAATTGATAAATACTATTTATAATATTTAATTTGATCTAATATTATACGTTTATAAATGTATTATACTCTTATATTGCACATATCATTAATACATTTCTTTACTATTACTGTAAATGTTTGTATATATTCAATATTGTAAACATTTGTATGTATTATACAGTATAGTACATTCTGAAATATATAATTTATATTTACTTTATAATAATTTATAATTTTAATATTTTATATCATATTATAACGTTTATTAAAAAATAGTTCTATATTTTGGGGTTGAAGTCTTCAACACAAGAAGGATGGCAGACTGTGTTTTTATATTAATAAAGGTCAAAAGTTCCCCTAAAAAAAAAAAAAAAAAAATAAAAATTCTATGGGGTGGTTGTTTTCTTTTTAAAAGTAGTAATATAATGATGAGTTTTTTTACTATAAAAAGGGGTATATCTGTGTATTATAGGGTATAATGTGTTTTTATATAAGGTGTTTTTTTTTTGTAGCAGTTTGAGACATTGAAATGTCTTTGTTTTTCCTTAAGAGAAAGATCCGGGAAGCCAGCGGTCTTCATTTATTATCTCATTGTTTAGGCGAAACAGTTCAGATATTAGGTCTCATTTGGGATATTTGCTATGGGTCATTTCATTATGCTTGTTATGATGGGTTTCTATGGGTGTATGTTGGGGCGTGTGTGTATGCGAGATGTGGTTTAATGAGTTGAGATTTCGGTCAAGGTTTCCAAGCTGTGGTTCACTCTCCAACCACGTTGAATCTGTGTGGATTTCCTAATGAGGCCAATCCAAACAGCGACAGCTTCTCTGCCCATGCCCTGCTCTGACATTTATCATCATATTTTGCCTCTTTCCCTTTGTTTTGCGATCAAACAAAGAAACTCTTCGTCTTGCTGTCTGATCAAAATCTACAATGTCCAGCCAAACCACACTTCAACCAAAGTGGTGTCCCCTTTCCTTTACGCTGCATTTTTCACTCTCTGTGGATTGAGTCTCCAGTGTAACTATGTTACATCATCCCTTCCACACAAATGCTTAGGAAGGATGCGCAAGAACGTCTTTTTACCCTCTGACTTGCTTCATGTTAAATAGGTCTGTGTGTTTTGTGTTATTCCATCCAGTTCTGTGTTCAGAGGTTCTGCTGTCTGTGTGTACAACATGGCCGACGTCCTGACGGTCTTCAATGGACCGTTTGCACACAGAGAAGGGCCCAACTTCCAGTGGGTGGCTTTCCAGGGCCGGATCCCATACCCACGACCGGGAACCGTGAGTCACACACATTAATGTCCTGCCTTAGTACAGTCACTCTGTTTATAACACCATTCAACTAAGTACATATTTGTGATTTACACAGTTTAGTTGAAAAGGCAAATAATTACAGGTGAGGAACTTTTGCTGAAATAATTATCATCATAATCTTATTTTTAGTTTAGTTTATACATAAAATTAGTAGATTTGATTTCTAGTCTGTCCTCTGTCAACCTTATATTTCAAGGCCATTTATTTTTAGAGACAAGTAGTGATCATTTTTTATAATATTTTAATGGTATAATATAAAATATTGTTTTTCAATTTTATATATTTTATATAAGTATATACATAAAATTTGTAGGTTTGATTTCTGGTTTATCCACTAACAGAAGAACGTATAATTTATGGTTATTTATTTTTTTATATAAAATTTTTAATTATATTTTACTATAAAGCCATTATTTTATTAATGTAATACTAAATAATCATCATAATTATTATGTGTATTATAATGTCAAAGAACCCCACTTAAAACCTTAAATTAATAATGCTTTGGACTTTTAAAATGAAGTACACTTGCATGAGACAAAGATTCACTAATATTAGTTTGAGTCTGAGTGACAAAAAGACCCAGTTAAAGTGACAAAGCTTTCATAAACTTAAGCATGATTATCTAATCTTTAAATTGTTTTATCCTCTTCCTGTCAGTGTCCTGGTGGTGCGTTCACCCCTCATATTCAGAGTACTAAAGAGTTTCCAGATGAAGTGGTGACGTTCGTGAGGAATCACCCCGTCATGTTTAACCCCATTTACCCAGTCGGCAGGAAACCTCTTGTGGTGCGGACACACGCCGATTACAAATACACCTCTATAGCTGTGGACCAGGTGACCGCTGCGGATGGACATTACCAGGTTCTATTCCTGGGCACAGGTAAAACCCTACAGTATGACAAATCTCAAGAAAGATAAATGACTATTCTAGAACATTAACCTACTCAAGAGTTACAACCATCAAATGAAAAATAATTCAAATGTTCCAAAACGTATTTCAACAACTACCTCATGTAATCAGTGTGTGTAAGGAACTGGCACACTTTACTTGACTGCTTGTTGACCTTTTCAACAGACAAAGTAGCTTTTTCCAACTAAAAGTGAGAAAGGCAGAAAAGTTGGAAAATCTTTTAGTGACTGATAACGTTTTACTGAAAGAATTCTGTCAGTTAAAATATACTTAATTTAATTTACTTCAAAATCATACTGTACTTTAATAAATTATGGCAGTAAGCACTCACTCAGCTTTGTTTGCTTCAGACCACAACATACATTTAACATTATACAAAACATACCAGAGCAATGTTCCTTATAATTTTATATAAAATCTCATATAAATATAAACTTATATTCATCAGTTTTTTCCAATAACTTTTAAAACGGCGTTTTAGGAGGAGTGTTGCAGTAGTTAGTTCCTATGCTCATGAAACGTTGAGCTGTGGTGCTCATGTGGGTGATGCAGGTTTTAATCTGGCCTGCAACACGCCCCATTTTCTATACATCTTCTAAATAATTTCTATACTATACTATATTTTAAAGCAGGAGGACGGGATCCACTAGAAGGCCTTAACAAACTGACTTTAATATTGATATTATTGATTTAATAACAATATTATATTGATTTGAATATTTCAGTACAATTCAGATTCATATTCAAATTAATATTATTATTCAAAAATAAAATACTCTAATTTAATTATAATGCTAAAACATAATTCATAAAATCAAGAAATATATATATATTTTTTTATTAATTTTTTCTTTAGCTTTCCCAGCAGAAATATTGTGGGAAATGCCTTACTTTATACGGGGACCTTTGGAAATTGGGGCCTCTGATCCAAAAAGGTTGAGAACCACTGCTGTAAAGTATATTTAATACTATAATAATAAAATAAAAATACATTTCAATTAAACTTAAAAAAACTCCATTTCTTATAGAAGTATAACGACATATACAGAGATCATCAGACATAAATCTGTCTACCAATGACCACCACTAGGGGGCAGAGAGTCTACATAAGCTGCACAAACATTTTCATCTAATTATTTTTAACATAAACATGTCTTAACATACTATGTCTTCTGTATCAGCTAAAGGGAAGATATTATGATTCCTGCTGTTGAGACGGCACAAGACACACTATTATCTTTTGGGATGGCAATGGAAGAATGAGAGAAAGTGTGTGTGTGCGTTTATCAGAGAACAGACTCAGAGACACGACAGCAGACAGGCTCAGCGGTTACTAGGGAACGGGGATAGGGACATTTGGAGAGAATTCAAAATCACAGCTGTTTGTATTTGCATATCAAAATTCCTGATGGAAAGCCAGGAGCATTGTGCGGAGCAGCCTGCTTTCTCCTTGGCAGGGTTTCGTCTAGAAATGTTGGCTATTTAAAATGGGAATTTCCAGAGTTTGAGCTAAATTCTCTATCGTCCCTTTCTCTGAGGGTCTGGAGCACAATATACACACCTATCATGACCTCACAGAATGCTTGACAATTAATGGTCATTAGCAGCTAGTGGCATCAGATTCATCACTCAAGATATCCAATAAATAATTTCCACCAGGCAGATGGCAAAAAAACTAAAAATGCTTAGACTTACGTTGAAGTAGGGCCACGGGCCATATCTAGGGACTAGTGGGTGGGCTCTTATGACGTGGAAATCACCTAGCAACCACCCAGAACACCTAGGCAACCACACATTTTCCTCTAAAGTTTAGTTTGCAGATCTGTTTCTCAGAACAGATGCTAAACAACATCAAAAACCAACCCAGATATGCACACTAGCTAAAAGATTTCAAAGAGAAAATCTGTGAACAATGGAAAGTTCATATGCAGTTCAAACCCAGACCACATTATTGAGGTTGTTTTTGCTTTCCAGACTGTCCAACGCTCTCCTGATGCTCTGATATTCTGCTCACAGATAAAGGCACAGTACAGAAGGTCGTGGTTCTGCCGTCAAAGGGCTCTCTGGATGAGGATCTAATCCTGGAGGAGCTGGAAGTGTTTAAGGTCTGAGTTCTCGCCACACATCACACATCAAAGTATCTAGAGGGCAGACTGTAGGAGCAGAGCTGGCAGTGCCAAAAGCGTTTATTAAACTCAATGTTGTTCTAAGGAAAGCCAGATTTTTAATGGGAACAAAGACTGGGCATGAGGTAAGGAAAAGGTTACTTTGTGAGGTTTCTTATGATCTGCTTTGAGTGGCTCGAAATCGTCAAAATATGTTTAGGCATAATGAATCAATTCATCTATGAAATACCACACACATAGCTCAGTTTAACCCTGCATCTCAACACAGTCACAGATTTGCACTTAAAAACTCCAAACCACCTGAAATAGGCAATTTCTCATTGAAAATGTGGTTTCATTGTGATGTTCGTTATTGGCTAAAATGGCAGACAGGCTAAGGATGTCAATTATAATGAAAAGCCTAATCTTTTTTAATGTAGTTTGAAACACATATGCCTAGTTAGTTTAGGAATGTCATATTTGTAAAATTGTCAAATGGTGCAACCATCAAGTGAAAGTGATCACATTCCCCCCCCCAAAAGTTAATACACAAGTTAACAAACTTTCAGAATTTTTGAATCATGGATACCAAGTTTTCTTGGGGTTATACCATTTGACATTGCCATAAAAAGTTGAAATTCTGTTATTTTTGCTGTTGCATTATAAACAAACATAATGGCATCCATAGTCGACTTACCAATCAATTAACATTATAAAGGTATTTAAAACACAAATTATATTTACTTAAACATAAGTGAGAATATGAATTTCATATATTTCCCATTCTAGTTAACAAGTTTATGAATATTTTGAACCGAAAAATCCATATTTTAAAACCATAACATCAGACATACAGAGTTATTGTGACTGAGAAGTGTCACATGACAAGCTTGATATGCATTGCCATGGAAATAAGAATTACGGAATGGAATTCAGTCTGCATATATATATATATATTCATGCACACTGAATTCCAATCCGTAATTCCTATATATATATATATACACATATTATATATAACTATATATCTATATATATTTATGAATACAGTATAGGTCAAAAGTTTGGAAACATTACTATTTTTAATGTTTTATAAAGAAGTTTCTTCTGCTCATCAAGCCTGCATTTATTTGATCAAAAATACAGAAAAAAATTTAATATTTTGATATATTATTACAATTTAAAAATTGATTTTCAATTTATTATACTTTAAATTATCATTTATTTCTGAGATGCAAAGCTGAATTTTTAGGATCATTATCAAATGATCCTTTAGAAATCATTCTAATATGATGATTGGAAACATCAAAGTTGGAAACAGTTCTGCTGCTTTTTTCAGAACATGTGATACTTTTTTAGGATACTTTGATGAATAAAAAGTTATGTTTTTAAAATAGAAATATTTTGTAACAACAATATACACTACTGGTCAGTAATTTTTTAAAATCAATACTTTTATTCAGCAAGGATGTGTTAAATTGACAAAAAGTGATAGTTAAGAAGATTTAGATTATTAGAAAATATATATTTTTTATTTTGAATATATGCAGTTCTTTTTAACCTTTTATTCATCAAATATATTAGACAGCAGAACTGTTTCCAACACTCATAATAAATCAGAATATTAGAATGATTTCTACATGATCATGTGATAGACTGGATGTTACTTGTGACATTGAAGGCTGGAGTAATGATGCTGAAAATTCAGCTTTGGATCACAGGAATAATTATTTTTTTTAAAGTATATTCAAATAGAAAACTATTATTTAAAGTTGTAATAATATTTCACAATATTACAGTTTTTTCTGTATTTTTGATCAAATAAATGCAGGCTTGAGAAGAGACTTCTTTCAAAATGACAATAGTAATGTTCCAAAACTTTTGACCTGTACTATGGATAATATATATATATATATATATATATATATATATATGTGAAATATATATATATATATATATATATATACACCGCTGCAAAGCATACGGCTCTGCCTGTGTGCGGACTGCTGTTTAGCGCGTACTGCGCCTGGGATGGGCTATAGGTATAAAACCTGATCAAATGATAATGGGGGGAGATTATATTCTTTTCTTATTGTCTTATCACATCCATGTTGGTTGCACCACACTGACTCCACACTGTTGAAAATATTTTTATAAAAATATATCAAATTCTTACAGTTACACCACCTTGATATTTTTACCACAAAAAATACTGTTGAAATGTAACATATAAATGTTCATAAGAACAGGCACTGCATGCACAAATTGAATTTCAAAATTATTTTTTTTTTAACATTTAACTTCATTCATCCCATTTCTTTTTTGATTTTCAGAAGCAATCTCCTATCACCAACCTAAGAATCTCATCTAAAAAGGTAACTACAAGTAGCTCTTTCATCTAGCTCCATTTTGTGATTAAGCGCTACATATAGTAAGTGGGGGTGGCAGAGGAAATGATGTTGCTTTAATTCTGCGTAATTATCTTGTCACCAGTCCTGTGGGTTAAAGGAACAGCTTTTGAGATATCTGGCTTGTTTGTGTTACAGCAACAGCTGTATGTTAGCTCTGAGCATGGAGTGTCCCAGGTGTCTTTGCACCGCTGCGAGGCATACGGCTCTGCCTGTGCGGACTGTTGTTTAGCGCGGGACCCGTACTGCGCCTGGGATGGGCTCAGCTGTTCTCGATTCTACCCTACTGGCAAGAGGTGCACAGACACACACACTAACACCCAGGGTGGCATAAACGGTAGCAGGAGTGGGGCATAAATAAATGATGAGACACAGCTTTGGCTTCATTTAGACATAAGAGCAGATACACAGTCTGGGTGGAAAGATTATTCATAGAATTTGAATAAACTCCTTAACCTACATATTAAAATTCATTTTGTCACATTTAAAGAGTTCTGGCTTAAGATTTTCCTGGCAGACGATAAAACCGATTTAAAAAAACAAAACATTGGCTTAAGATTTTCCTGGCAGACGATAAAAAAGATTTTGAGGGGAGTAAGCAACCACCCTAGCAACTGCATAGCAACTCAAGTAAAAATCCCTCTGAACACTTTAGCAACTGTGTGGCAATACTTCAAAAACCGTCCAGTCTTCAGAACTCAGACCACACACATACAACCTGTCAATCAAACAGAACAGCCCTCATAGTACATATCATGAGTATTTACACTGTGGCTTGTTTCAGAATGGGACATGTTAATCTGATACCTTAGCCAAATAGTTTTTCTTGATGCCATATGTTTTAATTATGGAAAATGTTGATAGAAGGCACAGCCATCAAAATATCCATTCCAGAGTACTGAAGTGGAAAAAAAACAGACATTTCATTTTTTTTTGCACTTGTGACAGCTGAATCATGTTAATTATGAGAAATTAAGCTAAAATTTGACTTTCATGATAAGGAATGTGCTGTATAAAAACAAAATTGTGCAAATATTCAGGCAGTGATGTTGATAAAAAGTGAGTGAAAGGTAAGAATGCATATATGAAAATATGTTGGATTAATCATATGAAAATATTTTTCCAGGAGAAGCAGAAGGCAGGATATTATGCATGGGAATCCATTGACTCAGTGTAGAGGGTTCAATCTGAAAGGTAAGGAGTACCTGCATGTCAACACTTGGGAGAGGCAAAAATAATAAAAAAAAAAGTCCCAAGGTTAAGTGCTGAGACAATTTAAGTTTTCAGTAAGCAGTTTTGTGAATGGCAGTTTAAAAGGTCTGTTTCCATTCACTTAATTCAAAGTCATTGCGACTTTATGTCTCTTAATGAGACTTTATATAGCCTTTGTTTCTTGTAATTGCAACTTTTTAATGTAAATGCAACTATTTCTTTATATTTTATTTCTCTGTATTTCAAAAATGCAACTATTTTTGACAATTGCTGCTTTTTCTCATAACTGCAGCTTCATTTGGTTAAACTCATAATTGCAAGTTGAAAACTCATGGAACTTTAATGAAAACTCAACATGAATGACTGAATGAGGTGTTTGTGTCGCGCTTTATTGTGTATTGCTGTACACCCAAACCGCTTTATAGTCATATGAGGGGGTCTCTCCTCAACCACCACCAGTGTGCAGCATCCACCTGTATGATACGACGGCAGCCACAGGACAACAGCGTCAGTGCGCTCACCACACACCAGCTACAGGTGGAGAGGAGAGAGAGTAATAGAGCCAATTCAGTGGATGGGGATTATTAGGAGGTCATGATTGACAAGGGCCAGTGGAGGGAATTTGGCCAGGACACATGGGTACACCCCTACACATTACGAGAAGTGCCATGGGATTTTTAATGACCACAGAGAGTCAGGACCTCGGTTTAACATCTCATCCGAAGGATGGTGTTTTTTAAAGTATAGTGTCCCCGTCACTATTCAGGGGCTTTAGGACCCTCACAGACCACAGGGTGAGCACCCCCTGCTGGTCTCACTAACACCTCTTCTAGCAGGGAGGTCTCCCATCCAGGTACTGACCAGGCTCAACCCTGCTTGGCTTCAGTGGGCAACCAGTCTTGGACTACAGGGTGATATGACTGCGGGCCATCATGTGGCGGAATTCTTGATCACGTGGAGTCGTAATGAAATGACTGCCTTTGCCACATTGTGCTGCATTTTTGCCATCTAACTGTGAGGACGAACTGTTCTGAATTCATGTCTGGTTAGGTGAATCAATCTAGTGACTAAGTATTTTACTCATCAACAACATAGCCACAAATGGATCAATTTCGGCGTTATGAACGTTGTCATAGAAACTAATCATTTCAAACTGCTCATAGTAGAATCTCCAAGTTGTCATCTTGTAATTATGCTAATTCTGACGTGAATGTAACCAATGCTAATGCTAAAATGCACATGCATCAAAGTCATTTTATGATGTGTTGACACAGTTTTTCAATACTAGCATACTATTTTTATACACATACAAACAATATATTTTCCTAGTGAAATACATTTCGGTGCTTAACTTAAATGCTAATTGACATGCAGCCTCACACATTTCCCTCTTCTTCCACCACTCATTTCCTTTTTTTCTCTCTCATGTTTGTCAAATTCTTTCTCTCCTTGAGAAAGAATCTGTCATGGAACTAGAACACCTGTTCATTTGAATACAATTGGCACTGATTTTGTCAGCAGTCCAGATGACTCAGTTAAACACTTGGATGCATCAGAATTATCAAATAGCAGTCTTAACGATGAGTGGAAGAGTTATCCCAGCTGTATGCGCAAAACAAAAGTAGCATAATGTCAAAACAGATGTTGAATGTATGACATCATTGGCCAGTGTACAGGGTCACTTATCCAATTACACACTAATCTGGCCCACTACTCTTCAGAGTGTATTTTACTTATTTATTTGTGAACTAGTATGGCATAATGATCTTCATATTGTGTTGTTAGCTTGTCAGCTGAATTACAGCAGAACAATTACAATTAGTATGCGCTAAGTGTGTGAGAGAAAAACTTGATGTCTTGTTTCAGCCTACAGGAATGCAGTGGAGATGACTCAGTATGGAGTCAAAAACAACACCACCTTCCTGGAGTGTCAGCCCAAATCTCCACAGGCCTCAGTTAAATGGCTCATTCAGAGAGACAACGATCGCAGGAAAGAGGTTAGACAACCCTTTCCAAAATGACATTAAACCCTGATACTCAACAGCCAATGCACAGTATATTGCTCCACGCTATCGGTGGATGATGCTTTCAATGAAAATCATCAAACAGGCTCCTAAACTGTCAACAGTCCCTCTGTGCTTGAAGAATAAGAAAATAATGGATGCACAGGGATGTTCAAAACTTCTTTGTCTTGTAAAGGTCTGGTTTACAATTATAATAAAGAATAGCGACAATATTCTATACATAATATAAGTGCTAATCTTATATAAAGCATAATCTCCCACACTTGTATATTTTATGCAAATATAATTATTAAATTTATATAAAATTATATAATAAAAAATTAATTGTTCTTCATTATTTTAATTTAAAATATCTAAAAGTAGTAGTAGTAATATATATATGATTAAATTATTCTAAATTAATAAAGTATAAACATTTACAATTTGTACTTTCTAAATGGAAGAATCTCCTTTTATAGAGTTCATTAAATTGCAAAAATTGTCTTTTAATCACCAAAACAAACACTCCCCTACCCCCTAGGATCACACGGGTATCATCTATTTTTGCATTCAATAAGCATTTAAATATGACACATTCACCATTCATTCTTTTCTCTGTGCAGGTGAAGCTGAGTGACCGTGTGGTATCCACCAATCACGGTTTGCTCATCCGGTCAGTGCATTCTTCGGATCAGGGCGTTTACTACTGCCTGGCCACAGAGAATGGCTTCAAGCGCACACTTGCTAAAATCCGTCTCCAGATTCTGAGTGAAGCTCTGGTCAGCGCTCTGAGCAATAAACATTCTTCATGGGGCTGGGCAGCCTCACTGCACCCTAAAGCCCTGGTGTCAGCCTTCAGCCCGGCTGAGACATTGGCCATGCACCAATACTGCAAGGAACGCAAACAGATGCAGAGTCTGCAGAACATACAGAGCCCCATGAGGGGCGATCTGGGTAAACTCAAACCCTTGCTGGACCACAGGAAGAGCAGGAACCGCCGGAACCACTTACTACAGGAATAGAGGTGAAATATAAAGGAAGGAGATTAAAGAAGAGATGATGAAAAGGAAGGAGATGGATAGACAGATGATGAAAAGGAATAAAGACATGCATCAGGAGAGAACCCGAGTGGAAAATAAAGGAAGAGAACGTTGGAGAAGATTCCTCTGTTATGAACCTCATTTGTTGTTTTTCTTCAAGCTCAAAGCATCTCAGGTGCTTCCTGTACAGCAGTCTTATATACATGAACGCCCAGAGCAGAGGACTCTGAGACACCCTCACACACAGGCACTCAAGCCAATTTGTGTTTCAAGCTGCATAATACAAGATGCCATATATGTCATACAATAGTATTGTTGTCATTTTATGTGGATGTGACATTTCAGAACCAACAAAGTAATACAAAGTCCTTCAAGACCCAATGGAATGTCTAATGAGGACAGATTTTTATTTCTTTTTCCTGTGTTGATTTATGTCCTATTGAAAGGGGGGCTCATCCCTTTTTTAACAGCCTTTAGTTTACATCACAGACATGAAATTTATTTCTCCTTGCTAATAATAGTGAACTTTTACCAAATGGGACAGTCTCATTCTAGAGTGCATTTCATTGGACAAAAATTTAAATACACCCTTAGTGCAAGCTGAGTCATTAAAATTTTGGTTTGTTTACTGGAAGCTAAAGACTGTAAATTGCAAATGTACATATTATCTGCTAAAGATTTCTCAAATTAAGACTACATAAGCAATAGCCTTCAAAGCTAACAGACATTGACAAAAACGCACATAAATTCAGTTTCTAGTACATATCTTATTAGATATGCATCATGAGAGCATTTTGTTAACTTACAGATGTAAAATAAAGCCACTAAATTTCAGTATTGATTTCTTCTGCATTCTCTTTAATATCCCGGCAGAACATTGTGATTATAAATAAGTATATTCTAGCAATCCAAGTTTGATTTACATGACACATTTAGGCCAAGCAATTTTGGAAAATTTCCATTAATGGAACAAATTTATCAATTCTACTACCTACAACCCTTCAATACCCCTAACTGAATTAAGGTTACATTAAATATCATTAGTAGTCTTCTAAAGTCAACCAATGGCCTCCCTACATTGAGACGATCATTTGTGGATCTCCAGCTTGTAAAAGATTGTCTTCTAGCAAATGAAATGTTTATGGTGACTGAACAGTTCATGAGAATATTTTCTGGACATTAAAACATTACACATAGACCATTGTACATCAGCCCAGCTGCACAACAGATGTTCATACGGGAAGTGAGAGGGAGAGGAGATGGTTTGGAGATGTTTCAAACTGTACCAGACAGGTGGCTCTCTGAGCTCATAACACTGTAAAGAGTGTTGTGTTTTTGCCAAGTGTTATGCTTTGGGAAACATCATTAATCCTAAATGCATAATTTCTTCCTTAAAGAAATGGCAGTTTCACCATCATTTACTCACCCTCATGACCTTCCAAACAAGGAGGACCTTGAATATAGTCGTATGGACCACTTTTATGGAACTTTTTTGTCCTTTAAGAAGAGAGAGTGGTCATGTTTTCAATATATGGAAAAGAGCAGCATGAACATTCTTCAAAATATCTCCTTTTGTATTTCTAAAAAGAAAGAATGACATGAGGGTAAATTAGGGCAGAATTTTCACAGGTGAACTATTGGTTTAAAATGTTGATTGTATGTGCATGTTTTCTTCTTTTACTAACGAGGTATCCACGTTATTTTGCAACACAGAAGTAAGCTATTTTCTGTGAATGTGTGAGACTTCTGATTTGTTAGCTGCAAAAGGTAAATAACTATAAGTATAACAAAGTGCAGTAAACAGTATACCTATTTGTGCTACAATCAAGTGTGTTCAAAATCATGGCAATACATTAAAATAATATGATAAGAAACACCAGTTTTTAATATCAAGCAGCAAAATGGACAACTGAAAGTGAATGACAATGGAAGCCTCACACATTCAAGTTACAAATGGCTGCAACCTGCTCTTATGTAAAAAAAAAAAAATAAGGTGAATACTGAACCAGAATGAATCAGTTTCAAGTAGATATTTTGTAAAGAAGATTTGCTTAAGCCCCAGAAATACCATAGTGTTTAAATCATGTAAGGATAGGCCAAAAAAGGAATGTAAATGAATGTCATGTTAATGTTTTGTGGTTTGCTCAGTGTGCACAGCTGTAATGTGATTGTCACTCATTTTAGATGATGTATAGCATTGTACAGCTTCTGATTTTGGATTACTCTATGTCTGTGTAACTTATCTCTTTTTGTATTTTGAGTATCTGTAAATAGTGAAAAATTTAGCTCTAAAAACAAATGAGAAATTCAGTCACACTTCAGTTTTGCAATAGATTTCTCTATGGCGATTAGAATAATTTCATTCACATTTACACAGTTTGTTCTCTCTCTGAAATGCCCAAATGGGATTTTGTTTAATGCCAAACTTAAGATGTTTTCGACTGAATCTGCATTTTGCAGACGTTTCATGTTCACTTTTTTTTTCCTGTGGCATTCTGTGCCCTCTTCAAAGGCATTTAGATTAACAATGTTTTAATATAAAATGATACTATAGCGAAAAATGTTAATGATAATTTTATTTTATTACATGTCTTGATTTGTGTAGGCCTATTTATTAATGATATAAGCCTGAACAACTGCATTAAACAAACTGAATCTCTTTCATGTTTTACAAATTCGTATTACAAAAGAATCTGAGAATTGCTTTATATCTGTAACGTTACTGAACAGTATTCAGATTAAACTCATGAATTTAAGAGTCAAGTTGAAGTGAAACATGAAAACAAAGTTCACAACGCAGCAGAATAAGACTGTCAGTCTTTATTTGAATGCATAATACGGTTCTGTTCACACACATACAACCGTATTTTCGGCTATTATTATGTGCTGTGTGAACGGAACCGTATCGGACAACCAGTTGCCCAGCAAATTCGTGCGTTTGGTGTTTGATGCGTATTTTATGTGTGGTTTCGATAACTTACAGAGAACCAGAAACGATCCAATCTTCCACAGGAGTTGCTTCGGTCAGTTTTATGGGCAGCTTCACACAGTTATAAAAGCTGTTGTGAGGGTTAATTAGACTGGCAAATGAATGCCTAGTTATCGCGAGAATAGAAAACATCGGAACCTACCCAGTATCTCTTGCTAATACTTAAATACTTAATTTTCTGCTCTATTCTGACAGCTGATATAGGCCTATTTAGCTATTATTATTATTACTACTATTATTATTACTATGCTAATTGTTAGGCAATGAAAACAAAGTTCTCAGATTACAGTTACATTTTGTAAAATGGGAATAGGCTACTATCAGGATTACATTTTATTAAGGAATAATTGACGATGGGCCACTGAAGTATTAGAAAATAATGATCCGAGGCCACGACTTGAAGCGTCAGACTAATGCAATAATTATTATATATACTGTTGTTTTTGTTCCTTGTCTTTATGGCCTGCTTTAACTACAATAATGATGACCGATAAACGGCCGATATATTAAAAATATAACAATAAGATCTTTTTTTTAAGTGCTAAAAGTGAATAACCACAGTATTATAATGTACAGAATGAGATTTGGCGCAGATTACATTTATGAAATGGAATGAGCATGCACAATGACTCTAATTTCAGTCGGTATACAGTACAATATCAACAAATTAAAAAATCTCTAATAACAACAATTACTAATATGGTTCTGATATATTGTGCACCCTTTTTATACTGCATCATATGGGCTTATATTACTTGAGGAGTTGGAATGTCATTATTTACGAACAATTGTGTATATTTTTTATAAACATTTGCCACAAGGCTTAATTTCAAAGTAGATTATAAACGTACATGTTATTCGCTCATGCCTTTAGCTGTTTAAAACCCGTGGGTCAAATCAAAAAAAAAAAAAAAAACAGCAGTCGGAGATGACCAGTTGTGTTTTATAATTCATAAACCAAGAGAGGGGGTCGCTCCCAGGCCTACTTTCATATTAAACAAACCCGTTTCCCACTCAACCCAAGCCTCTTGTTCTACAAAACCTCCCATTCTGATTTAGCAGCCATTGGAGAATGGAAAATAAGTCATATGAATTTACAAGGTATAACAAGGAAATCTATTCCAGAATTTCTTCTGTTTCTGTTTCAGTCTGGTGCTTGTTCTTACGCATGAGAAGACAAAAGTTGATATGTGATTTGAGATATATAGAAGGCAACAACTACACAAAGTGTATAGAAAAAAACAACAACAACCAGAAAACCAAAAATAACAATGAGGCCAAGTTTCACAGTTCTTCGTTTTACTGAAATTGTTCTGACATACAAAACTATTTCACATTTAAATTAACCACAGTATGACCACAAAATGTCAGAATATTTGCTCTGATAACTTTTAAAGTATGACTTTACTTTTATAAATTTCAGAAATAAATCATTTTGCTCCACAAAAATGCAGAGTATATAAATTATATAAATTAAATTGCGGTTCTCTGAGCACAAATAACAATTACAATATACAATTCCCACAAAATGCGATATCAAAAATCAAACACGCAAAGCACCAAGCTTTATTTAACCACCAAAGGAAGTTTGGTATTTTTCGGTTTCATGCACACCACAATCAATCCGATCAAACAGCTGGCAAATAAAATTAATCCAACCACTATGAGTCCGATCTGAAACCCCTCCAACAACTCCATCCGACCAATCAGCTCTTTCTTGAACAAGTCAGCCGTCTCATCATCCAGACCTGCCGTCTTAACACAAATAAGAGACAAAGATCTTACAGTCAGCAGTGAGGCAATCAAATGGTGCAGGGGTCAGACATGCGTGAGACTAGCTGTTTATGGACCGTAATAATTCTTCTGATATATCAGATACAAGATAGCAGAAAATACTTTGTTGGTCCCAATTGGTCTAAAGTACCTATTTAAAGTGGAGATAACAGATCTAGAGTGGACTTATTGTATATAAATGCTGGATCCATCACAACCCACAGCATATAATCATACACTATACATAACACAAATATATTATTAGCTGTATTAAAAAAAAAGAAGAATAAATATGATTTTACTGACTACTGAGCTTTAGTTGGACCTTGATGGTTTATTTTGACCAATTTGCTTTAGTTGGACCTTTAGCAAATACTTTATTTGGACCAGAATGCTTAATTTGACATAAATGCTTTAATTAAAACTAAAATGTTTTAGACAAGCATAAATGTTATAGTTGGACCTAAATGCTTTATTTTGATCTATATTATTTAATTCAACCTAAATGCTTTGTTTGGACCTATATGCATTAAATGGTCCCACATATTTTAGTTGGACCTAAATGCTTTATTTCAACCTAAGTGTTTTATATGAGCCTAAATTCTTTAATTGGCCATATATTCTTTAATTCAACCTAAATGTTTTATATAAGCATAAACACTTTAATTCAACAATAATTTATATATGCACACACACACACATTTATTTTATATATAGTAAAGTATAAATACTATTTAATAATAACTTTAATCAATGGCAAATTATTTAATTATTTAAAAAGAATATTAAAGGCATGATATATTTACACATTTATAAATGTGAATACTAAGGTTATTATAGGTCCTCTGCTGGACCTATATGCTTTAATGAAATAGATGCTTCATTAGCGCTCACCTCATTCACCCACAAAATAGGGAAAATTGTGTAGTCCTTGATTTTGTTCAAAATTCTGTGAGAAAGACAGACACAATATGTTATGTTAGGACGTGCATTTATGAATTACGCGAAGTTCACAACTGCGCAAGCATCCATGACAATATGTGATGTTGGTTTACATACACAATGCTATCCGATGGGCCGTACAACATGTTGAGCTGAAGTCTTTTTGCAAATCTCATAGTGAAACCTGTAATCTACAAATGACAAAAGATACGTAGCCATTAACTTATCTTAAAGCTTCATCCTTTTGCTAAAAGAAAACGTATGCAAACTGAAATGGGTTCCTGACCGGTTCTACATCCATAAATATGGAGTGCTCATCGAAGTTCGGGTTCAGTCCGATCACACCTTGGACGAGATCCTTGCTGCCATACAGAAAGTGGGGTAGAGAGATGTATACTGGGGCTCCTGTTGAAAAATATTGAATATAAAAAAACTCAAACGTGAAAGAATAATGCATTCAGTAAACTTTCGTTTAAACTTTAGACTTTATAAGACACCCAAAACACTGACCTCTACAGGCAGTGAGGTCCAGAAGTCCTGCCATAGTGCAGTTTTTGGTGATCACAGGGTCTGTACAGAAGCACTGGTTATCTGGGTTCTCCGCTGGAGAGGCCAGAGCTTCAGGTGGCAACACGTACCGATACACATCGATTCCCTTCAGGTCAACAGTTCCCTCATACTCAGCAGATATTGACCTAGAGGACAAGCACAATATTTATCACAAATGTATGTGTTGCAAAGGGGTTTTGTAACCACTAACTTCTGACCACCAGAAAGTTTCCAAATAGTCTTCATACTGAACAGTATATCAATTGTTTTATAACTGATATAATCCACTACCTTTCAAAGGTTTTGGGTCTGTAAGATTTATTTATTTATTTAAATCTCTTATGCTCACCAAGGCAACATTTATTTAATACAAAATACAAAAAGAAAACAAACAAACAAAAATACAAGAATATTGTAGAATATTATTGCAATTCAAAATAACTGTTTTCTGTTTTAGCTGAAATCTATATAACAGCATCAATTTGAAATTGAACTGAAGACCGTTTATGTAACATAAATGTCCTTGCTCAACTAAAAAATGAATTAAAAAAATTCTTACTGACCTCAATCTTTTAAACAGTAATGTATATTAATTGTATAATTATATTTTATATTTTTGTGAAATATTTCTATTGTTTAAAAAGTATTACAATTAATAAAATTATACATTAATTTGATATTTTGTATATAATTCAATAACATTCATTCATTTTTAAGCGTGCTTTGCGTCGTGGCCGCATCACCACCTCGGGTGTGCATTATTTTATAATAATTCAACGGCCCATGGTAAATCAAGATCAAATCTAATCGGATGTGGAGAGATAAAAGTCCATGAACACTCATGGAAAAGATGAGACTTTAATCAATAGATTATGAGAACATTGCTGATGAGTGGAATTTCAAAATATACAGTGTCCTCATAAAGTATTTGGAAATTTATGTCTCCAATAAAATGTAAGAATGCTGTCTCAAATGGCATTTATTGTAAAGAAAGATAAGCATAAGCAGTTGACTAATAATCACCTTGAGAGCAGCTAGTTAAAAGTTCCTTCTGCAATAGAAGTGAAGTTATTTATTTATTTTTTTTAAGTCTAAAATCATGTTTGCAGATGCTTTGGTTCATATTTTGTCCTAAAAGGAAGCAATCTTTTTCATTTTAAAGTGTATTTTATTTACTTTTTCCACTGATTATCAGGGAAAAAACTGAAGATACCTGCATATATCAGAAACAAAGAAGAAGAGGGGTTCTTTCTTGTCAAGGAACGGGTGGAAGGAGGAACCATCTGTTAACATATGAATACAGAATTGAATAATGTGATTAATGTGTGAAATATTACATTTGTTGAACTTCATATCAGAAATCTCTGAACACATGGTGTTCTTGCAGAAGTGCTCGCAATCACAAGATGATTAATAATTAAACTAGATGAAAAACTATAGCATGAGACCTACACACTATTTCTTTATTGGACACATACACCAAGGTTTTAGGCCAATAGCTTTGGGATAGAAGTCATACTATATATTTGCATACATGTCAACAATAATGTAATTACTTCACAGTTAATTTAATATCAGTGTAATATGTAAGAGGTAAACTTGCCTGTTCCGTTTATCTTGTTGCAATAAGAGTCATTCCAGTAACTCAGTGATCTGTACAACATCAAGTTTTTTGATGAGGTTGTTAGTATGAGTTTTACTTATGTTGTGTTGAAGATATGAATGTGATTGATTCATTGATTACTTAACACATTAACACAATTACTGACAGTTGTTTCTGTATATACCTTATCTACATTTAAGGTCTGGGTCATTTTTCTTTTAGAGAACAACAAAACCAAAGAATCATGTAAATGTTCCATTTTACACCAATTCTTCATGCTAATGTAGCATATACTCACGTTTCACCCTGCCAGCGTTCAATCGTGGCTACTTTATTGATGTCATCTTTGCCTGTGAATACAGTGTATGGTCCATCGAAGGTGTCATTGTACTAAAAGAAAAAACAGAGGTAAGATTTTCTCTGAATGTAGCATAAATAACACAGCAACTGGAAACATAAGCATTTTTAAATGATTATTATTTAAAGACATTCAGACTAAAGAGAAATTTTGAGGATTAGCTTCAAGGCAAATCTATAACCAGCTTTCATTAAACTATGGTCAGTGTGAGCTGAATTTTAATGTTCCCTATAAATAAAATGTACCTTCTTACTTACATTCCTGGGGTCTTTAAAGGAATAGTTCACTCAAAACGAAAACTTGCTTAAAATGTACTCACCCTCAGGCCACCCAAGATGTAGATGAGTTTGTTCCTTCATTGGAACATACAGTATTTGGAGAAATTTAGTAGTGAATGGGTGCCGTCAGAATGAGAGTCCAAACAGCTGATGAAAACATCACAATAATCCACATGACTCCAGTCAATAAATTACAGTATTGTTGTGTAATGCAAGAAATACGTTTGTAAAAAACACATTTATCATTAAGATGTTTTAACTTAAAAAAAAAAATTCAATACTCTGTCCATAACAATTCTACTTCCAGTAAAAAAGCCATGTCGTCTGAATCAGGAGAGAAATATGCTCAGATGAAGCAGTTTACAAGTGAAAACAGTCCAAAACAGTGGATCTCAATGTGACAGGACAGCAGGAGATGGACTTTTTCACTGGAGGAAGCGTTATATTTTGACCAGAAGCAACGGTTTAAAGTTAAAACACATTAATGATGGATTTTTTTAGTACGAACATGCAGCTCTTCACAAGACAAGTGAAATTGTTGGACTGGAGTCGTGCAGATTACTTGTGGATTACTGCGATGTTTTGAACAGCTCTTTGGACTCTCATTCTGACGGCACCCATTCACTGCAGAGAATCCATTGGTATGATATACAGTAATGCTAAATTCCTCCAAATCTGTTCCAACAAACTCCTTTACATCTTCAAGGCCTGAGGATGAGTAAATATTCAGCAAATTTAATTTGTGGGTGAACTATTCCTTTAAATATTCTTACACCTTACATTCTTAGTTTTTGTGTTCTCACACATATGTGCATTTTAGGTCTCTGTGTATTTGTTCTGTATATACAATACTGTTTATCAATCATGAAGCTACAAATATGTTTTATTAAGTGAATGCCATCAAGTTTTGGCAACCTTACTGGATAAAAAACTCCAAGCATGCTGCCCAGCATTGGGTCTTTGTAGCCCCACAACAATTCCTTAACAGTCCTGTTTTGGAAGAGTGATGAATTGGAGCGTTGGATGAGTAGGTTTGCAAATTTATGACCGAGTAAACTGTAAACACCCTGGAAGAGAAGAAAAATAAAGTTCAAGCTGTTCACAGCACAAGTATGAAACCATACCCTGTCATAAATTAATCTGCCTAATGAAAATCAAAGTAAAATTTATTTGCATTTATTACCTCTACAGCACTTATGACTGAACATCACCTGTTATTAAGAATATAATCTATAACAAAGGATATGAGGTGATGACTATGCAGCTTTGTTGGTTACATTGTAAACATAAGTGCTGTGCTGACTCCTGACAGATAATCGCAGATTTTATCACAGAACATTTTATTGATGATATGATAAACTTTATCGGACTTTCTTCACTGACAACCAATGTTGAAGCAATGTTATCAATATCAGGGGCCAGCAACCTTAGGCACGTGAGCAAAAAGGGTTTGTATGAAAGATTAATATTTCATGTATTTATTTTATTCTATATACACTTACACTTTGTTTAACATTTTGGGATTGGTATGATTTTTTATGTTTTTGCTGGACGTCTCTTAAGCTCACCAAGGCTGCATTTATTTGAAAATACAGTAAAACAGTACTATTGTGAAGTATTATTACAACTTAAAATAAATGTTTTCTATTTTATTATATATGAACATGCAATGTATTTTAACATGTAGTTAACTGATGGCAGAGCTGAATTTTCAGCAGCCGTGCATCACAATAACTAGGCATGGAGAACAAGGGAAGAAAACAGACAAAAAGGAAGACAGAAGGGCAGAGAAGGATGGTTGTCAAAATACATACTGCTACAGCTAGATTGAGCGTTGTGAATATGTCCTCCTCTGTGCCTACTGACATGCTAGGCTCAAAGATGGCACCCGCCGGCAGCACAAAGGACACAGTGTAGTTATCATTGAAGGTGATATTTTTTTTGGGGATAAAACGCGTCCTAGAGGACAATAGAGAGCATGAGAGTATATTAAACCACTAAGAAATGCATTATGACCATTTAGTGGCTTAAAAAATGCAATAAAAATGAAAGTTAGTTGGTGTTTTACTTGTCATATTACTATACAGCCGAGAAAGGCCATACTCTAAGAATGTATAACAGAAGTAAATAATTTTAAATTTTAAATAATAATGTATAACAGAAGTATTTCTATCCTTGGTAATTAAGTCAACTGATGCCCTTAACGTAATACAAATAGTTATATATAAAAGTCTATATATATACAAATACATATATATATATATAAATAGAGAAAATACCAAAAATTAATCAGTCAATAAATAAAACATGCAAAAGTGCTCACATTTCAGTAAACTGCTAATGATATTATTTTAGAACATAACAGACATAAGGGTGGAGTGTACATTTGCCTTAATTAGATAAGCATCATCCCATCAGATAAATGTGTGCTTATCAACATACAACGATTAAACAGCATGATAAAACTTTTGAACAAGCTTGAAGTGCTTATGTTGATATTGTCTATTTTTAAGCACAAGTCTCAGAAGTAGGTAAAAATAGTCTATACTCTGGCAAACGGCTGATGCTTTGGGATTCTTTCTGCTTTATTTCAGGTAGCTCAAGAGATACGGATGCTCCTGAGTAAATTATAAAGATCAAAGAGTGAAATGCTCAATTTTACTTTCTTACCTTTGAGGGATAAGGAAGAATAGATTGTTTACATGAGTACTGATCGAAAATCTATTTATGTAGCAAGTCTTACTTGTACGTGTACGGTCCTTTCTGCACCAGCACAGGTTTGGCCCCTTGACTTACGACATCATCAGCGTTCTGCACGTCAAACAGCCAAAACTGCCTGTGTATTGCAATGTCTACCGACGTCCAGGTTTCAAATGCTAAAGTCCCGTTTTCCAACACTGTTTCCTTTAGAGACACAAAACATACTTAGGGTCAGATAATCTATATTTTTATATTGCATTGTGTACTTGGGTACAATTCAAAATGTGGCAGGCCGGGGCAAGTTGTCACAGTCCAATGAATATTTCTCAACACAGTGTTATTATTATTATTATTATTATTATTATTATAGACACACACTTTTAAGTCTGCAATAATGCTACTGAACATTTCCTAAATATAGAAATAGAGCTAATTTAACGCACACAGTCATTGACCTTGACACCATGAGGCAAGTCGAGAACCTGCTGTTTAAATGCATTACATATAAAATACTATCTAAGATACAAATGTTTTAGATGCTATTTAATGGCTTTTCAGCGAAATTTAAACATTAAAACAGTTGATTAAAGAGCAAAACATGTAAAATTCAAATCAATCAATAAAACACATGTGACAACTTCCCCAACCATACATTTATGAAAAATGCCCTTGACCCATAAACCCCTTTTTATTTAATCTCATACATCATTGATAGTATACGTTGTACCCTAGATTGGCTGTTCCTAAATTATTCAGAATATTTCTCCAGTGCAACTTCACCATGTACATACTGTATATGCCTTTCTGGAGGATCTGCAAATGCATGTGCGCCGAATATTGATATGAAAACACGACGACTTACCTTGTGCACGGTGTTTTTAATGAGCATGTTGCCCACAGGGATGAGAATCCCGCCCAGCACGGCGATCAGGGCGCCCAGCACGGTCCCTGTGATGAGCCCGCATTTCAGATCACAGCAGGTCATGATGGCGAGCAGCAGCCTGGACCAACACTGACCGGCGGCGCGTCAGGTGCGAGCATGAGGTCGTCCTAGGACTTATGTAAGTTCCCGCGATCGAAGGTTGCAGAGGAGGAGATTAAGGACTGGATTGCTGTGTATCACACCCGGAGACCCTCGTTAAGACGGAGTTATCTCAGCGCGATAACGCGCTGCTGGGCGGGGAGCGGGCGCGTATTAACACTCAGCATTCAGCAGCCAAGGCCAAAGTCGCTATCAGACGAGAGCTGAGGTTTAACACAAGACTTAATAGTGACTTTGAAATATCGACATCGACTTCGAAAAGACCTGGGAGACTCGAAAAAATGAAAGAAATAGAAAAGGAGAAATTGTTATTTTTAGATTAAATATAACAGTAATAAATGCAAATGTATTGGATTCTAACATTATCTAATAGCCTGTTTTTATTAAATGTTGCGTTTAATTTACTTTTGAACATTATGTTATATCTAACAGAATAATTTAACAAAATAATAACAACATAGAAAGAAATAGAAATAACATTTTATAGAACAGAATATCAGATCACTACAAGCTGCAATTAACCAATCAGAATCAAGCATTTCACACACAGTGTATAAGATAAATTCTGTAGTTTTTACAAAATAATTTTGGCAGCTGTGGTTGCCAGAATACTTTTGTAAAAAATACAGAAAAACAGTAAACACAATTACGGCCAAAAACTGTAAATTTTACAGTACACTGTAAAAACAAAGTCTGTAGTTTTTACAAAATAATTTTGGCAGCTGTGGTTGGCAGAATACTTTTGTAAAAAATACAGAAAAACAGTAAACATAAATTACGGCCAAAAACTGTAAATGTTACAGTACACTGTAAAAAAAAAGTCTGTAGTTTTTACAAAATAATTTTGGCAGCTGTGGTTGCCAGAATACTTTTGTAAAAAATACAGAAAAACAGTAAACACAATTACGGCCAAAAACTGTAAATTTTACAGTATAAAACTGTTATTTACAAACTAGAAAATTTGAATGTAAACCCAGTAAATTCAACAACGCACACTGCTATTAAAATCTGTTTTGTACCTTTAACATACTGACAACCACCATAATAATGCAGGTGGTAAAAGAGAAAGCCACATGAAGAATCGAAGTTCATCACAAGTAGCTTCGCCACAAGCAGAAGTTTATATTAATATATAGAAGGTGCACAAAGTCATTCATGCAAACACAAAACACCATCATGGTGACACACGATACTTAAACAATTCAATAAACTTTCATTAAACAGCAGAAGATGTAACATAAAGCCCAAATGTACAACTGATAACAAAAAACTATTAAAAAACATGATTATTTAAACAAAATACTTTCAAATGTGGAGCGTCACACAGGGAATTCTGGGAATATCAGTTTACAGTTTTTGACTGTAAATTATACATTGATTTGTTCTTTTTTTATTTCTAAAAACTGTAAAATTAACAGCATTTTTACTGTAAAATTACATGAAATGTCTGGTTAGATCTTTTACAGTTTTTCCCTGTATATAGTACAGGAACTTACTGTTAACCTATTAACACTTTTTTTTTGTAGCGTTTTTACAAAATTGTACAGTTAAAATGACACTTATTTTTTACAGTGCAGACTTATCTAAGTACTGTATGTCTGTAGCTGTGTGTGTGTGTGTGTGTGTGTGTGTGTGTGTGTGTGATTTAGAATAGAATTGATCAGAACAGGTTTCCCAAAAGCTTCGTAAGCCTATGTGTGTGTGTAATTTGGGACGGATTTCGCGCGCGATATTCGCCGACGTTTAACGCCTCGTGACTAAACAAAGGGCGCCAATGTGAGTGTGCACACCGACGCGAAAAAACGCCACGCGTAAAAAGCGTCATTTTTTAAAAAACGCCTCGGGTTCGTTTTTTTGGTTTGACGCACCACGTCAAAAACTATACGACCAATGAGAATGGCGCTTTTGCACACGTGTCTGGAGCTTCTGAAGTTACAGTAAATCACAACTTGGGGGCGCTCAAACACAAAACTGTCTTGCTGAGCACACATACGAACGGCGAAGAAGATATACGCCAAGTAGCGTCTACACTGCCGGGAAGAAATAAGACGAAGAAGATGCAAGGCAAGATGAATGTAGAGTTGCTGGTCTCGTTGGTGTCGGAACACAAAGAACTATATGACAAACGCGACAGCGATTACAAAAATCTTGATAAAAGAGAACTAGTATATTTCTAGTATTTCTGTTTTACATTAAGCGCCATCTAATGTCAGGGAATGAATTTGCATGTTCACTCGGCTCATCGTCAGCGAAAATCGCTTGGGTGTGAACACAAAAAACGCGTTGAAAAACGCTGGCGAATAACGCGCGCCGATATTCGTCCCGGTGTGTACGGCCCTTAAGAAGTTCGTAAAAACGATCGTACGACTGATCTTAATATTACAGTCTGTTTCCCAAAAGCATCCTAACTTAAAGGGTTACTCCACCAAAATGAATATTTTTGTCATTAATCACTTACCCCCATGTTGTTCCAAACCCGTAAAAGCTCAGTTCGTCTTCGGAACACTATTTAAGATATTTTGGATGAAAACCGGGAGGCCTGTGACTGTACCATAGACTGCCAAGTAAATAACAGTGTCAAGGTCCATAAAAGGTATGAAAGTCATCGTCAGAATACTAAATCTGCCATCAGACGTGCAATCTGGGTTATATGAAGTGACAGGAACACTTTTTGTAAGCGAAGAAAACAAAAATAACGACTTTATTCAATTCCTTTGTCAAATGTCTCCTCTCCTTGTGGTGCGGATGACACAGAAGAACACAGCATACGGTGATATGAAAAGACACAGAGGAGACCGTTGACAAAGGAATTATTGAATAAAGTCATAATTTTTGTTTTCTTCACTTACAAAAAGTGTTCCCGTGCACTTAACACAGTCGCACGTAGCCGTGCTTTAAGTGCTACTTAGGAGTCGCTATCCGTTTGTCAAGTGCTGAAATGGCACCTTATAGAATGGCTCATAATTGTAGCAGGCTACACGCTCGTTTATTGACAGCTCGAATAATATAATATAATATAATATAATATAATATAATATAATATAATATAATATAATATAATATAATATAATATAATATAATATAATAGTTATAAGTATGTTTGTAGAGACTTTATTTCCAGGCCCAAGATGGCTGCACGTCAGTAAGTCATTGACAGTTTTTTTGTTGTTGTTTTTAGTTTATCCCTATTTTTCCCAGTCTTTGAAAGCATGTTTCCTACATTACTTCTTTTATTCGTTTCTTTTGTTGAGTCATTTAATTTAGATGTGTATTTGTATTTTTTTTTGTTTTCTGCCCTTTTTAATTATTTCATTTATAAATTCAAATTTAACTACAATTACATGTCTCACGTGGAATGAAGAGGATTAATAATAATAATAATAAAAAAAAAAAACATGAATAAAGCACTTGAATAAAGTTAAAGGTGTAATCTGCTGATTGTCCTGCAGGTGACCGCATAAATCTGTCTTCTTACGATGCACTTAGGGCTTTACATAGTGCTCAAATTGAATCAAGCCTTATGGGGGTCCTCACAATAACACTTTTTTTTTTTTTTGGTGGGGGTGGGGGTTAGTCTCGCAATATACAATTTAAATACACACTATATTTGATCATAATATGAGATATATTAATAACATAATAACATAATAACGAGAGTTAAGCTATTCTTCTTTTAAATGGCTTACACCAAGTAATACTGGATTTAGAAGGTGACAAAGCAGCAGACCCAAAAGGGCAACTATGGCAAATATACCAGGGGACTACATAAAAGGCACTTGAAGACCCGTAAAAGCATGTGACATCAAAATACATTGAAATTTCTCAAAAACAGTAGAATATATTCAGATGGCTTTCAGACTCACTGAATGGTATTCAGGCATCATTATTTCATAATGTCTCAGAAAGCAGTGATAAAGGAGCAGTCAGTAACTTCAAATGGACCTGTTTAAGGACCGTTTTATTACTTAAACAGTAGCAAAAGGATGGAAAAATGCTATCAGGCTGTAATGATAGAGATGAGATTAGGTATTATTCAAAGACTTTTGAGAAACAGACCGAAATATTAAGATCAGTCGTACTTCTTGGGTTTACGAAGCTTTTGGGAAATGCAGCCCTGATCAGTGAATACTCCAACTGACCAAACAGAATCAAGCATTCCAGACAACCATGTGAGGGGGGAAAAAATTACAATAGAAAATGGAATAGAATATCAGACCACTGAATGCCCCAAGTGACCAATCAGAATCGAGCACTTTATATTGTGCAATAAATATGACAAACATGTTTATGTTAAATATTATATTTACAAGCAGCTGTGGAAGTAGCTTAGATAATGGATAAATCAAATAGTAAACCAATAAAAAGTTCAACGGTTGTTTGTATTAGTTATTGCTGCCCTGCATTATGTTATCTTTGAGTAGTAATGTCGTTATCAGAGTGAAGTTTTAGCTTGTACTGTCCTCTAGTGTTCATGGATCTCAATTTGTCTGTAAGACTGTAGTGTGATGATGTTTCATGACACGGCTGTCAAAGAGGGTGCTAAGACATTATAATTGTAGTTACCTGTGGGCATAGGCTACTAGTAAAAACGGACAGCTTGAATTTAACAAGTTGCTTTGGAGAAAATAAATATAAAATGCATACATCTAAATACGAATATAAACAAATATAATATTTTCTCTATTTTTAAATCGTTCAAAAGAAATTTGGATGAAGTGGTATTTTCCAGTGCGTTCATTTCATATGAGCTTCATGCAACTACGTCTGCTAATTAAGCAGGCGAGTCAACGCACGTTTATATCTATAGTGCACTAGAGGGCAGTGTTCAACTATTTGTGTCAACTTAGTGATTGTTGGCTAGCTCAAGTGCAACATTTTGGTAGGGCTGTACCGTGACGTCACAGTAAACCGGGACAGGAATTATTGCAATTTTCAGAATCACAATGACTATCTGTGTCTGTATTACAGTAATATTTTATATATTCACAGAATAACTGTATTAATGTCCACAGAACCATTATCGTTAGAACTTCTCAGCATGTATAGCAGCATTTTTTTAAATAAAACTAAATTTGTTGGCTGTGACCATTGTTGAGTTTTATAAGCTTAGTGTGCATTATTATATTTTACCCTTTTATTAAGGATTATGTTTATATATATATATATATATATATATATATATATTATATATATATATAGTGTGTATATATATATATATATATATACATATACATACATACATACAAGTATATACTTGATGTACTAAAATAAACTAAAATGTATATTTTTTTAATGTTGTCAATTAACAATATTTGTGAAAAATGTATTAATATTTGATATTAGTTAATAAAAATACAACTTTATTTTGTGTTCATGTTAGTGTATTGATGTAAGATTTTAAAAATGGTTTTAAAATATGTAGTAAATGCTGAAATTTACATTACCTAAGATTAATAAATGCTGTAGAAGTACCGTTCATTGTTAGTTCATGTTAACTAATAACAACAAATGAAAGCTTATTGTAAAGTGTTACCGTATTTCTGCAAAACATTGCCAAATAGTGTCGATTACAAGTTTTGATAGTCTTTTATTTATGATAGACAAAATAAAAATAAAATAAAAAAACAAACTCACAGGATTTTAGTAAAAATGTGGCATATGATGGCTATAGTGACCCAAGCTGCCAAAAATGTAAAATTGAACTCTCTAAATAACACATTATGTTTTGACAAACAAGTTATTTTTATTTTGTCTTATCGCCAGACACGTCCTTGCTGAACTGTAGAACTGTTGCAGACAGTCACATACTTTGCATACAAGCCATGATACCTTCATGTGATATGTAAATGTGTGGTTACAGTGTTGTAACCCTTTGAGATCCAATGCAAATGCTCACTCAAAGCAGATGTGTTTTCCTAGCAGCCCAAAGCAACTGTCAGGTCTAAGGTCACTGCCAAATTTATCTGCTTTAACCTCACAGTCATGCTTACATATTAAAAGGCTGATCCTTGGCATAGAAGTGATAGTGAAATGATTTCTGAAGCTCTTTCTGCAAGCTACACAGGATTGTCAGCAGTGTTGATGTTGCAGTAAAGTGTGGTCACAGTTCATTTGACCTGGGAACATATGGTCTGTTGTGACACTGGCATCTGTGATGGGTCTAGGACCAACTCATAACCCTGAGAATACACAACTGGGATGCTGAGATGACAATGGAATAGAATAGAATAGAATAGAATAGAATAGAATAGAATAGAATAGAATAGAATAGAATAAAAATAGAATATCCAGCAAAGAAATACAGTATGTGAATATGCATGAAGTGAACATATGCAGTTGTTACGTTAAAGAACTATTTAAAGAACTATTTTTTATTAATTTAAAAAGTACATACAGTAATTAGGTTGAATAAGTTATATTAATTACATTTAAACAGTTGACAGTAGCCACTGACTTCCATAGCTTTGGGGGGAAAATACTATGGAAGTCAATGGCTACTGTCAACCGGTTAGCAACATTCTTGAAGATATCCTCTATACTATATCTTCAACAGAACAAAGAAACTCATACTGGTTTGAAACGACACGAGGGTGAGCATATGATGACAGAATTTTCATTTGTGGGTGGTGAACTATACCTTTAACTGATGACAAAAATATTGAACATACCTAAATAGGTTACATGACTGATTAGGTTCCATCAGCAAAACTTCTTACAGCAACACCTACCAATATCCATTTTGTACTGTGTACAATATTAATATATAATATTATAATGGCATATCTAATGAAAAACTACTTTCTAAGAAAACACAATATTAGAAACTGACCCAAGAAAATAACTTGGAATATATGCTTTAAAAATCGACTGATTGATTGATATATTGATTTAATTTCAAATGACTGAAAATTAAAATTTTCTTCTTATTATCCTTGTTGTTGTTTTTATTATTTCTATTCCTAAATTCTAATAACTTACAACTTTAAGGAATTCAAGCAAATGTACTCTATGCAGATACTCTAGAAGAGCATGTAAGTTTAAATGTGTTAGCTCAAAGAGGCCTACAAAAGAGGGTTTTGTGATTTTGTCTCCTTTAAATTCTTCCCTGCATGCACTGGAGCATGAAAATATGCAGCTTACACTCAAGAAGAAGAAAAATAAAAACCTCCATTCATCCAATCCTTTTTATCTATTGGCCCAAACTGAGCAAAGTGCAGATTATAGTTTTTGTAGCCAAAAAAGAAAATGAAATGTAACGCAATAAAATAATGAAGAGATGTACCAATAAACATTCATCAAAAGCCTGATGTTTTATTTTTGATGCATACATTTTCTAGAAATTTCTAGAAGAAAGGATGAATATTCAAGCAAGATTAAGTTCCTTTAGTCTAGTAAGTGTTCATCCCGAAATATTACTAATAATATAAAAGTTATTCTTATAAGTTTACTTTTTACATTAAAGATTTCACAGCAAAAATACACAACCTGAAGGTTGACTTTTTTAGAATTATATAGGCACTTTACTTTACTTACTGATAATTTAGAGGCCTTAGAAATTCATTTATCAAATATAATAGGCTTTATAGGGTTAAGGCAAGACGCATAACGCTCAATGACATCTCAGAGAAAACATAAGATGAAGCACACAATACTGAATCATTTAAAAACCATGTAACTGTTTGGTTAGAATCAATTTAAGAAATCTTTTGCTTTATATAATATTTTAATCTAAACAAGTAACTAACAGTTATGGCTGGTTTTAAGTCATTTAGGCCACCAAGACAGCTTAACATAAATTCACCCAAGATATTAATGAATCCAACAATATTTAAGTCGTATAACTCTTTTTTAAGATTAAGATAAACCCCACAACAATAATTTAAGAGCTAGCTCCCCTTCATCCTGCCAGTCTGTTTGAAACTGGACACAGGCCACGTCGTCCTAACGGGAAGAGCAAAGCAGCAGTTCATTGGCATCGAGAGATGCCAGCTCCATCATTCATGTCCTTTACTGCTGATGCTGAGGCAAAGCGCGCGTCCCCGTCTCGACCGAACGCCTCGCACACGCGTGAACGCGCCTGCGTGCACCCGAACAGGAAGCAGCGCGAGCCCGTGAAAGACTGACGCGCTGGGGAACCGATCGCTACGCGTTTACGGACCGTTTTTCATCCCTTTGAAGGGATTTACGGTGAAATAACGGCGGCCAAAGGAACAGTCTTGACTAAAACAAGGCAAGAGCCAGACCTTATCCTCAGTCTTCTGATTTTTAAGACCCGCTTTTGCGCTCGGCTCTTGGTTTTCTCTTTTAAAGAAGGGCGTGTGTGTTTTCCGGAGAGAGCTGGTGCATGTTGAATACTGCGCGTGAGATTTAAACGGTTCGGATCGTCGCGAGGATGGGCTGCACGTTAAGCACGGAGGACAAGGCGGCGGTGGAGAGGAGTAAAATGATCGACAGAAACCTGAGAGATGACGGAGAGAAAGCGGCCAGAGAGGTCAAACTCCTGCTGCTCGGTAAGAAACAATTCAACATATACGAGAGGCCTAAACTGTCCCGTTTCTTTATTACGACTGCATTATTACACAGTCGCTACAACTGTATAACGCTGTAGTTACGTGACCGTTAAAAAAGTAACGGAAAGTTTGGTTGTGTAGTAATGATAAGTTAGTCTTTTGATGCCCACCCATTAGGCTACTCAACCCTTTAGCACTCGGGATCTTACTTTGATCGTTTTAATATCTTAACATTGTTTTATATCCTTTATAACCGTCGTGATGCTCAACATTTCACTTTGTTTAGAATTCTAATAAATGAATAATAACAGAACAGTTCCGACAGAATCGTCCCAACAGGCTAAAGGGCCACAAAGTAACAAAGCTGTCATAATAAACTGTCGCAGTGCACTCAAAACGAACCCATTCACACTACGTGAAACAGCTTTAAATGGGCGGAAATGTTTTTTTATTTATGCATTTTATTTTTGTGAAGGGTCCATTGGTAATGAGCTGCTGCGGTGATGATGGTGTCATATGTAGGAGGGGTTTGGCAATGGCGACCTGTTGCTTCTTTCTGCTCTTATTGTGAAATGATGGTAGATTTGATCGTGATGTTCCTCCTGAAATGTCACATGTGTTTCCGTCAGCACGTGTTAACATATGACATTAAGTAAACGTTTGAGATTAACCGCAGGTTCATGATAGATGAAGGCAAGTCTTGTGTTTAAATGGGGTGTATTTGTGGGTGATTTCAGGACTGCTGTAACAAATCCAGAACTAACCAAGCTCCTTAAATGTAACTGTCTAACCCTGATTTTCAATCATCCAATTAATCCTAAACTCTACCCATAACTCATCCACCTTAAGCCTATGAATCGACGGGAAGGATTGTTGGATATATATATATATATATATTATTCATAAACTGTTTACTGTTATGAGCAATTTATTATTTTTCTGCTATAAAATATTAGTTTACGGCCTTTTTATGAAACAGCAGTATTGTTTATGACAATCAGGCTAGTATCATAGAAACAATTTAATTAAAAGAAGCATTTATTTGTTTTTGTTTTTTATTTCTTTCTGCCATATGCGTAATTCAGCCAATAGTAGCCTGATGTATTCGAGGGCTACAAAATAATAGTTTTCCATTCTTCAGTGAGCGTGAAAACACCAGGCAACAGAAACATCATTTGCGTTTCTCATGGTGTGTCTGTTGAATTAATCTGTACTCATTTTATGTTCATGACTGTCTGCAGTCACCTTGACCTCAGTACACACTGCTTCAACTGAGATGTTAGTGAGATGGTATCTCAAATGCTGCCACTCGTCTCCAGGCAACACGCAGATGCACACCGACACACACACTCAATGTGTTCAAATTACCCATAACAGTGGCACCAATGGAGTCTGGTGAAAGGAAGGAACCAACACACACACACACACACACTCTCTCACTCTCTCTCTCTCTCTCTCTCTCTCTCTCTCTCTCTCTCTCTCTCTCTCAGAGCATTAAATATGGAGAGCCTCTTTGGTTTGCTGATATAACTAGCACATGGAGGATTTGGTGACTTCATATGTTTGTCTAGAACAGAACCGTACCAGGCACTGGGTCGTAGTCGAGCCTGTGAGTCTGACGCTGGGGTGCATTGACACCTGACATGGTTTAGCAGCCAGAACACTCACACTATGAAGCAATCGCTCAACGTGCCGAATGTTTGGCTGTAAAATGGTGTAATATGAGCATTTCAATAAGCGGTTCAACTGTGATAAGATCCAGTAATATTTTAAACCTAATCCATTAGAAAAAAGAGCCGTCTTATATTTTTCATGGGCAAATATGAGATTTTATGAGTTTTTTTTGGGCAGTAATCTTGTAGATTTATATGGAAGTAATTCATCATACATACATACATAACAGATTTGCACAGAGATTTGTGGTGGAGCAAATATGATTTTTTTAGTGTCGATTCTCAGTTGTGACTATTGATGAATTATCATGTAGCTCTTTGTACTGATTGGTCAGTGTTTGCATTCTTTGGTGAAATATTTTAAATATTCTTTCTCACATAATAAAAAATACAGAAATTATAGTTAAATTATTATTAATATTTCATAATAATTTAAATGTAATGAGCAGGGTAATGTATTTAATAAGCAAATAGAATATTTTGCGGTATTGATCGGCCGACTGTACATTATCAATTTCATGTAGGTTAAATTGTATAATCTGATTTAATATTACCAGGTGATCAGTTTATTTAGACAATATTTTCTCAAGGTTAACTCAAAACAAGGCTTGAAATTGCGACCATTTTAGTCTCATATGCTCCCTAAATTTAATGTGTGCAACCTCAAAATATATTTGGGAGCATTTGTGCGAGTGCAAATAATTTTTGAGGTGCGACCTGTTTTCATTTCTCTACAAAATGTTGGCTAATTACTGCACAGTATGTGCCTGCTGTGAGCTCAAACAGTGACCGGTCCACCGTTCTATCACATAATCTATTAAACTTCATCTTTACGTTCTTACGTTTAAAGCAGATTTTAGGCTGGTTAATATTAGCTGTCAATCACTCCCTTTCACTGCGCGCCGTTATCACGTGACAGGGTGCTAACTAGCGCGGAAACTGTAAAGAGATGAGGAGAGAAAATGAAAAGAACACTGTTAAACAGGGCTCTCGACATTAACATTTGAGTTTTTATATTTATAACATATGATACAGTTAAGTAATATCACACGACCAAGAATGCTGTTTTCCCGAATATCCTGAATAAAACCATTCCACAAAAGCGAATTTTACTCAGAAAATGAATGACAAGGCTTAGTGTCGAGCCCCTTATATATATATATATATATATATATATATATATATATATATATATATATATATATATATATATATATAATTTATTTTTTTATTTTAGTTGTGGTGCTCCTAAAATTTTGATGGTCAAAAAAAAGTTAATTTCGAGCACTGCAAAATATTTGAAAACAGAAACACATTATACTGTTTAAAAAACAAAAGGTTAGTCTGTTAACAAGGCTGTCTCTGGATGTTTACTCAAAATTAACATTTCTGTTCCGAAGCCAAGTGAGTACAGTTTTTGGCTGATGATTTTAGCTGAAAATATCAAATTAGCTAAATGTTGACCAATACATTTTTTTTTTTTTTGGCTGATATGTATCAGTCTATCACTAACACCGTCTCTTTTTTCCAGTTGGTGTTTGGGTTGATTTTCATTAGATGTTGTTTTAGCAGCTTTTGCCAGGAAATGGCTAGTGTTTGTGCACCATAGAGATCGGGGTGTGGTGTTTTGCGGATCATAACCTGAAGCTTGTGTGTGATAACCCAACTGATTGCCGGACAGCTGGTTTTAGAAGAGGTGTGTGTGTGGTGTTTAGAAGCTGACTGGGCCTAATGTAACAGCACTAATGTCTGAAAACCATGCAAACCTCAGACCATCTCTCTCTTGATCACTTACATACACACACACACACACACACACACTGCAGTGATGCATCACTATACCCTTGAATATTTCCTGAAAAACACAAGGAATCAAGAAGAGCGTTTAGTGTGGAATATATCCATCATGGAAGAGCTTTTATCAACTTGGTCATTTTGCAAAGCTGGTGTATGGGGTTATTATTTGTTATAAGGTAGCTGTTTGTGTGGGTGAGCAAAAGCATAGATCGGCCTTTTGTCACCGTTTGAGGGTTTTAAGAGGCTTTGATGTGCATACCGGTGTTGTGCATTCCAGTGATGTCATCGTAGGGAAAGTTCAGGGGTCAGTTCAATAAATTACCATCACAAAGCACTTCAACATGACAACATTTGAGTGTTTTTCACTTGTGTACTATTGTTATCCTTTTTAAAGTCAGCACAGAATCAAAATTGACCCTATGTTGACTTGTGATCGACAGCCTCAGTCACCATTTATTTATGCTACAACCCCCCCCCCCCAATTTTTTTTAAGTGAATGATGACATTCTTTCTTTCTGGCTGACATGTCATTTTGTGGTCACTTTCTCCAACTCTGAAAAGAATTTCCTATTTGACTGATGCCAGTTTTGTAGGGCTAAGAAAATAAGCTCATTCATTAATGTGTACTGTTATACTGTACTGTTACATAAAAAATTGCTAGTAAAAAATGACTTTCAAATATAGGACTTTTCAAATATAATAATACTATAAATATAATATTATTATATTTTCAAATATAATAATGACTTTTCAAATATAATAAATAACTATTTACTCATTGTATTCTTAGAAATTGGTAAAAAAATGTGATTAATCTTAAAGGGATACTCCACCCCAAAATGAAAATTTTGTCATTAATCACTTACCCCATGTCATTCCAAACCCGTAAAAGCTCTGTTCGTCTTTGGAACACAATTTAAGATATTTTGGCTGAAAACTGGGAGGCATGTAACTGTCCCATAGACTGCCAAGTAAATAACAGTGTCAAGGTCCAAGGTATGAAAGTCGTCTTCAGAATACTCCATCTGCCATCAGACGTGCAATCTGGGTTATATGAAGCGACGGGAACACTTTTGTAAGAGAAGAAAACAAAAATAATGATTTATTCAACAATTCCTTTGTCAACAGTGTCCTCTGTGTCTCTCCATATCACCATATGCTGTGTATGCTCTTCTGTATCATCCGCACCACAAGGATGCGCTGTTTCTACGTGTATTTAGCTTTGATTTGAAAGAAAACAGCGCATCTTTGTGGCGCGGATGATACAGAAGAGCATACGCAGCATACGGGGATATGGAGAGACACAGAGGAGACTGTTGACAAAGAAATTGTTGAATAAAGTTTTAATAATAATTTTTGTTTTCTTTGCTTACAAAAAGTGTTCCTCTCACTTCATATTGATAATACTTGCTGTCTTCGAAAGTATATTAAAATAAATATATTATAAAACATGCTTCCTTTATTTTGATTGTAACAATTTTGGAGTCAGTGTGTAAATATCATAGACGGTATAAAAACGTGGATGTAGTGTTCGTGACGTCACCCATAGACTCCTGAAGAGCGGTTTTGAAGCTCAAAGTGTGCAGAGCGGGCCGTCGCCATCTTGGCAGCGCATCACCGCGCAACTCTCCCGGATAATCGAAAATGGGCAAAAAGGTGGGAGCTGGCTGCTGAAGGCCCACCTTAATTGTCAGCAGCGGCAATTCACCTGTCACTCACGTGGCCACGCCCTTAATTATGCAGAACTTTAAGGCTTAATATAATTTAAACGGATGAATTATAAAAAAAATTCACCCCACTCACAGTTGTCATGAAGGGCAAAATTAGCTACATAGACCAAAATCATTTTTTGAACCAGGCTGTACATGTTTTTTTCTGCTGTAAAGTTGGGCATTTTAACATGGGGAGTCTAGTCCTTTTGCAGCCAGCCTCAAGCGGCCAGTCGATGAATTACAGTTTTAGTCATTTCCCTTGTTGGCTTCACGAGAGAGAGCGCGAGGTTGCCGCTCGGTAAAATTTTACAATATTCTTTGCTTACAAATATACACTATTTATTTAGGTGTTGATTTTTAGTGTCTGTAAAATCACTTTTAAGTCAATTTAACTCAGAATGCCATCACAGTTTGACTTTAAGGTTAATCCAAACCCTGCAGAAAAGAATTAACAAGTTTACAAATTAAAAAGCCAAAGGACTCCTGTGAGCATCAGCTGTTTGATGAGTCAATGTGTTTCATGAGATGTGAATTCAATAGATGATGTTTTGGGAATACCAAATGAGATTGATAATCCTCATTAGGTGTTTACATGCTCAAATTAGAGTTTGCATCATGATTTTATTGGGCTCCAAAAGAACAAACTGTTCATCTTGGGTCATCTAATAAACTCTTTGCGTGTGCAGCGTCTGCGTGGCTCTGTGTTTCCTGCTGTCGTTCCCCTGGATGGGTACATTGATAAGTCCCCCAGGGCTACAGGCCTCTGTGGTGAGACATAATTAAAATAATCTGTCCTCTCTATTCCTGTTCTCTTTCATTCTGAAGTCTTTCCAATTTCAGGTGTCTGCTCATCTACGTCGCTGCAAGGTCAAATGTTTACATTGAGCTGTTACTAAAAGTAATAGAGTAGTTACTGTAGAGTGTGCTTTGGGATTTAAAGGAGAAGTGTGTATTTGTAATGTTTAATTTTTGCTTTTAGTTGTTGTTATAGGTTATATAGTATATTATGTTGTTTGTTTGTTTTTTATGTGGTGGTTTGTATTTATTGTTTTGAATTTAAGCTGTTTGTTTATTGTTTATGTGGTGGTTTGAAAATATGGTGGGGCTAACTGTTTTTCGACCAATAGTAGATGACCAATAGTAGTTAGAATTTTTTTCAGTTGGCCTCACAAAAGATAAATTATGAATTTTATATAGAATGTATGATTCTATGTTTACATTTACAAATTACAATGTATAAATTTTACATGAAAAATATGCAGTTTTCACAATTATTAAATGTTACATTTTCATTATAAAAAAAAAAAAACATCAATAACTGAAACTATACAGTTATTATAAATTTATAAGACAATCCAAGATCAAAGAAAATAAAAGATCAAAAATTTATAAAAACTCCATATATTTGAAGTTTTCTGATTTGTGTTTTGTAGTTTTATAACTTTTTACCGTCAAAAAAATTGACAGGCACAATTTGCAACCCCCCCCCCCCCCAAAAAAAACCACTTAAAGATGCATATATATATAATCCGGTGCGCCTTATAGTGCAGCAAAAAAATACGGTCATTCATTGAAGGCCATTCATTGAAGGTGCGCCTTATAATCCGGTGCGCCTTATAGTGCAGAAAATACGGTATATATATATATATATATATATATATATATATATATATATATATATATACACTTAATTTTAAGATATATATGCTGACGATTGGCGTCAATCAAACCAATTGGGCTGGTCATTCTCTGATACCTTTTTTTGAGCTTCGAAGCTTCTGTAGTAAACAACACCGAATATATTCTTAGGTTGTGATTGAGGGGGATTATTTTATACTTCACTCTAATAAAAGCTTCGGAGTGAGGGGGCTGAACATATACTTTTTTTATTATGACGAGAATCGTTCATCCAATTGACTTCATGCGTGGCGGGTGTGTGCTGCTGCGGATCCAAGGGAGTGACGTGTTGCATTTTGGTGCAATATGGACATGTGACATGTTCAGATTTAATAAAATTTTAATAAACTACAGAACCGCGAGCCAGAAGCGGCGCGCCTCATGCAGGAAGGGCTTATATGCTAGTGATACAAAACACACAGGTCTGTTAAGAACAATACTTTTAATATAGACCAATTATTATTAGGCTGGACTGCTGTAGTTTTTTGCTTCTATTTTCCAAGCAAATTAAGTGCACATTTTTATCATGTGTAAAATTACTGATTAACATGGCGATTAAAAGCAGCTTGTTATTTTTTTTACTCCAACAATATACTATAGGCGTACTACTTGATGCGGTGTTGTGGTAGGCCAGTTTCAAATCGCATATTTGGCACACTGCCTTTGTCTTGTCCTCACTCAATATAAAGTGCTCCCACACAGCTGAGGTCTTTGGCATTTTTGTCTTCTCTTCCAGATGAACTGAATCATGCCGTTCGCTCATGGGCCGCTTTTTTTCATAAACCGCTTTTCCACTATCGGGCCAAACGGTTCTCTATGCTTAACCATTACATTCCGTGCCGATCCGGTGTAGTGCCAAAATTTGCTCCACCCCTGTTATTGGTTGGTTTAGGCGTAGGTATGAGGGAGGGGTTAGGATTAGGGGGGGGGTTGGGATTAGGCAATCAGCGACTTCAACGAGGGGGTGGATAATCTGGCAGGGGTGCAGAAGTCAGTGCAGATACGGTTTAATTTTCCACTGTGGTTCTGATAACAGAGCTCTTTGGAATGCAATACAAATGCCTCAGTCGTTGCCTTGGTAACGCAAGTGTAATATATACAGCGATATGGACGATGATCAGATATTTCTGTTTTTGGGACTCCTTGTTTTTTTATCTGATTTACTTCATTCAGTAACAGGAAAAAGGACACAACTCTTGACGTGAAAAATAAAATAAACAGAAGGCGACAACGGGTATAATATCAATAAGCGCAAATGTTTCCTACACAGACCAAACTGTCTCAGACATTTTTTTCTTTTTTATATTGAACGTAGCGTAGCTGTTTACTTGGCTGTTTAATCAAATAGCGCGCTTCCGCTTAGCCAGCTGTGGAGAAACTGGTAGCCAGGCAACAGAGTGGCGACATCACGCACACACACTCTAACAGCAAGGCTCAGCACGGTAGGCTCACATGGAAATACAACTGTAACCGTACCTGACAGTTCTTAGAAGCGTTCGGCCCGATAGTAAAAAAATGGCTATGTTCAAGTGTGAGTGAGATCCAGTTTGCGGGGGATGCCATGTGTTTAAAAAAAATAAAAATAATAATTATTCGAATCTCAAAATTTAAAATCGAATTCCAACCCACTAATGATTATTAGAATAATCAAATATTCTGGTCCAGCCCTAGTGCTGACCCAAAAGGGCAAGTGACAGTTCCATCAATTGACCCAAAATGTAAAAAAAGTCTTCTTCGTTTTTGTAATTCTATTTAGTGGCACAGAAATTACACAGGTCATCTTTATTAAATTGCCAGTGAATATTCTGACTTGAAATGCTAACAGATCTCACCTGCAAAAACAAGACGTGAAAATGCATATGAGGTTCATTAGAAAGGCTTGAAGTGCGTAATGTAATATGGAGCGTGTGTTTGCTGTAATCTAATAAGACCGGGCAGTGCGACAAAGCATTGCATTAGAGTTGTCACATGGTGTCAGTGTGTTGAGACATAGAGATAAGGCAGTAATGCAAGTTTGTTATCAATTGCTAACTGTACAAAAATGGGGAGAGGTATCCTTGGAGGTCCAGAAAGAAGTAGTCATGGTGTCAGATGTTCCCCCTCAAATCGTAAAGGGATAGCTCACCCAAAAATGTCATCATTTACTCACCCTCATGTTGTTCCAATCCTGTATGGAAAAACAAATCTATGGAAGTCAATGGCTACCAGCAACTGTTTGGTTACCAACATTCTTCAAAATATCTTCTTTTGTGTTCAACAGAAGAAATTCATACAAATGTAGGAGATAGATGCACTACTGTAATTTTTTAAATGTCAGAAATAATAAATCTTAGTGGTATTTGCAAATCGGCTAATTTGTCTATTATAGAATCAGACATATAATTACTACGTTGTGAAAAAAATCAATGGTATTTGAATGCTTTTCCTGATATATTTTATTTTTGTTTTATTTTCGGATAATATTTATTAAGATATTTGCACTCTTGAATGGGATCTATAACAGGCGAAAAATGCTTTTTAATGCAAAATAATTTCTAATTTGGCCTTTTAATTTTTTGGTGAAATATAACCTAACAATTTCTTTGTGAGATACACCACAGAAGGAAATGGTTTCATCCAAAGCAATTCCAGCATTTGTTGACATTTATCACGCTCCAGCAGTCGTATCAGCAGGTCTGCTCACGGCGTCCCAAAACTTTTACCTAATTTGTAAGTTGTACAATGTGTTCAAGTGTGTCCATGGTGTGTGTTCTCTTGTGAGGAACTGCTTGGTTCGTTCAGTCCACAAAAGATGCAATGAATTATCAGCCAGGCAGATTAATCGGCTGTTTGGTCGAATGTTGACATTTTCTCGTAAATGATCTCCTTTTGGTACTTTAGTCATTTTTTACAACCATGCAGCTAAACGACAAACCAAGTGAAGCTTTTCTGATGCTTCCTCCCATTTGGAATCTCGATGTTGTCAAAACGCACAGCTAAAATCTTCTAATACAAGTAAATTATTAATTTATGACTGACTTAAATGTACCCCCTTTTTTTGTTTCTTACAAGATGGTTTTTATGTCAAAAAATTACAGTTCAAACAATTTACACTGCATATTTACATCCAGACCCTTGACCATACAACCTGGGCCACCAGAAACGACGATCAGAGAGAAGAGGTTTATCTGCCACAATAAAATGACACACGCTTTTTGCGCACAATCAGCAGGAAGCCAAGAGCAAGTTACTATGACAAATAGGGATTATCATGCATTACTGGAAACGCATGCATATGAGCGATACACTGTAGAGCTGCTTTTCACTGACACGTGCCCATCAGGTATCTGGGCCCTCTTTGGCAGCATGTCCTCAGAAGTCGGTTGCTATGGCAGTGTGACGAGAGTCCAGACTCGAGTATGCGCGTGTGCAGATGCATGCATTTGCGTGCATGATCACATGTGTCAAATGGACAAAAGCTAGATGAGTGTAATTGTGCCACGGCTCACAGCTCCTTCGCAGTTCATTTTCACGAATAGAAACTGGCTCGCACCTTGTTCCTCTAGTGGCACGTTTCTCTGGGTTTGTCCTTGCTTTATTAAGATCTCTCCCAGGTTGCTCTAGCCCAGAAGGGCTGTTTCCAGCACTGCTCATAACACAGTTTCTAGTAGTAAAACATACACCTCTATTTTCCGATTGAGTGGTTTAATATTCCGCTACAGCCTGTCGGAATTCTTCCGTTACAGGTGTAATAATGTTTTAGCTTTTAAAAACAGTTGGATAGAAATCTGAAATCTGTGACATCTGTTTTGTTTTCCATGGCAGGAGCTGATTTTACACACAGATAACAGGGAGAAAAACATACAAGGGTGTGTTTTAACCCTCATTTTTTCCATATCTATTCATTTATTTAAAAATGCTAATTCAAATTGTCATTCATATTCAGTGAATTGAATAAACCTGTTCTATCAGTGTTGTTACAATTAACTAAAACTATATATATATATATATATATATATATATATATATATATATATGTATATATATATTTAGCAATTGAAATAAAGCTGAATTAAAATAAAATATAAAATGTTTTCTTGGCTGAACTGACATAATTTTAAGTTGGAGTGTTAAAACTAAAACTGAAATGTAAATTAATCAAAGCTATATATAAAATATATTTATATATAAAGCTATATAAAATATTTACAAATTATATAAATATATAAACAAAAATATTAAATAAAAGCTATATAAAATATTTACAAATTATATAAATATATAAACAAAAATATTAAATATTAAAATGACCAGTACATAAAATTATTAAAATTGATAAAAAAAAAAATGTTAATGCTATAATATAAATAATAGTAATAAAATAACACTTTCTATGATGGACATGTTTTTAATTTCCAAACTAAAATTAATTTAGATTTGTGTGTGTATGTGTGTGTGTGTAACACTTTCTATGATGTGAAGAAATGTGTGATTAAAAGTTTGAAAAGATAATGTTTTTTGAGAGGTTTGGCATACACTTTTATTTTTAGCAATAAATAAACAATTATCCTCACACACCTGCAGGTGATTGATAGGTAGTAGTACAAATGACCAAAAAACAAGTCAAACATCAAAATAAAAATGAACAAATCCCACACACAATCAGTACTTGTAAACATATAAAAAATTCGATTTTTGGTCCCATGACCTTCATCAGGCATATATGTGTATATTGATTACTATTTTTTAGAAAAATAAGCAGCAAACCAGTGTTGGTAAAATATTTTAAAACCTGTATTCGGCAATATGTAATTTTATTTAATATACCTTTGTGTATGGTGTTGTAGTAGTTCAATTACCATCCACAAAGTGATGGTCTTTTATTTGATTCTATTGTGCTCAAATGGCCAAACTATTTTTCCACACTCTTGAGCCCTTAGAAGTTGATCGCTCACCATCCACTTACTTATGGTTTCCACTGTAACCCATAATAAGCTTATCAGATGCTGGTCTTTGATCAGCTAGTAAGCCTTTGGCAAAGAGCTGTGCACACTTAAATACACATGATTGTGCACTCTTAGTGCACTAAAATGTTCATTATATCCAATACAAGTTAAGCTCTATTGAAAGCATCTTGAGCCTTTAAACTTGGTAATGTTTGCATAAAACAAGCATTGATCGAACAAACAGATTGCCCCGCCTGAAAATGCAATTGAAATAATTTACAGAAAAACATTCTTAAAAATAAAGGTTCTTTATTGGCATCTATGGGTCCATGAAGAATCTTGAACATCCATAGAAATTTACACAAAAATGTTCTTCACCATTAAAAAAAAAAGGTTCTTTTAAGAACTGTTCACTCAAAATTTTGAGAAACACAAAATGGATATTCTTCTGTGACATCAATGCAAAAACACCCTTTTGGAACCTTTATTTTTAAGAGTTAGAGACCACAAAATCTGTTTGACAAGTAGGGCTTTTCTGTTCAGGTCAAGACAGCACGCACATAGCAGTGGAGTTTCCGGTCTCGGTGCTAGGGAACGATATCCCAGTAGATAAGCAGCTTAAATTGGATTTTATAAGTGGAGCCATTATTGAACCAATCAATGCAGCAGTAGGAGCTGAGGGAGTTTAGCAGCAGTGCACATTTGTAAACATACACGGGACTGGACCAGCAGGTGTGGTCTGATGGTTTTATATACTCAGCATTTTATTCATTCACCCTCATGTCAAGCCATAGTTTTCAATGATGTTTAGCACAATGTTCACGCAGCTCTTTTCCATACAATGAAAGAGAATAGGAACTGCTACTTTCAGACTCCATAAACATTCTTTGAAACTACTTCACTGAAGATAGAAAGCCGTGCATGCTTGGAATGACACAAGGGAGTAAATGTGAGAGAATTTTTATTTTTAGATGAACTATTCCTTCAAGCACCACTCTGAGAAGTCAATGAAATATTCATGGGCAATAATGAAATAATGAAAGTGTTAGAACAACTATGTACAACAATGTTCAGTTTCTTAGATCTTGAATTTTCAGGATCTTGTCTACATCGCTTAACAGGGTTTTAAAAATTCACGTGGAGGCCCCTCAGAAACAAAGCGCCAAAATAAAACTGTCAGAGGCTTTTGCACCTTTTTTATGTTCATTTTCTGTCTTGTGGGGCTCATACGAGTTACATTAAGCCACTGTTGTTCTTGAAATTCACTATGTCTAGACACTTGCACTACTTTTATTGTTTGTAGACATATAAGCTAACTCTACGCAACTGCTTTTTGACAGGTGCTGGGGAGTCTGGGAAGAGTACAATAGTCAAACAAATGAAGTAAGTGACTTGTTTACATTTTCTACTCTAATTACACTTCAGTTTTATGCTGAATATCATTTATTGATTACTCATATCTCTCTGCATAGAATCATCCACGAGGCAGGCTACTCGGAGGAGGAGTGCAAACAGTACAAAGCTGTCGTCTACAGCAACACTATTCAGTCTATCATCGCCATCATTCGTGCCATGGGGCGACTTAAGATCGATTTCGGAGACGCAGCACGAGCGGTGAGTCACAGGAATGGTGGCCTGGTGCCCTTCATGTCACCTACAGCCCACTTGTGTAGATTCACAGACACTTGAAGAATGTGAATGAACGGGAGAAATTGTACCGGTCAATATGCTGGCTGGAAGTTCAATTAAATGAATTGCCTTTAATAGTGAATGTTGCAATTGACGAAAAATCCAATTCAAATGTGCAATGACTGAAATACACTTAATTTAAGATTTTTTTTTTTTTATATATAAATTATAAAGTATACAATGTCAGGGTGCTACAACTGTCCTGATATGACAATGCAATAAAACAGGACAATGATAACTGAATGTGTGCAAGAATTGAAATCTGCTGTACTCTCTGTGTCTCAGGATGATGCGAGGCAGTTGTTTGTGTTGGCGGGCAGCGCTGAGGAGGGTTTCATGACAGCAGAGCTGGCTGGAGTGATAAAGCGTTTGTGGAAGGACCAAGGAGTGCATGTCTGTTTCAGTCGATCCAGAGAGTACCAGCTCAACGATTCAGCAGCATAGTGGGTATCTTTGTCTTCCTCTAGCCGTTTAAGCCCCCATGCTGTTTTCTTGTGTTTCTCACATATATGTCCTCTGCTTCACCTTACACCACATCCTAACCAAGTGTGAAGCGATAAAGTGGTGATGAATCACCCCACAGGAAAAAAAAATATCATCTTTTTAATATTTCGATTGGAGAGCAAATTGAAACTTTAGCATATATGATAATGACGTAGTAATCTGTGTCTCTTCTAGAGTTTAAGAATATTGGCGATCTCAATACAACCTCAACAAATTCTTTCAAAACCACACTATTAGCTATGCTATCCAAATTTTATTATATTACATTATATGCAATATTTAAGTCTTACAGTAAGTAACATTTGTCTCATTTGTATCGGTTTTTACATCTTCTAACAGATTTAAGATGACTAGTCTGAGTCAAAGTTGGCACTAAAATGAAACATAATTGAGAAATATCCTTGTTTGAGATTTCCTCTGGGACATCTCAGCGAATTTTGTCCAGTGTGACATTGTGAGTCTTTTGGTTTCTATAGAGTGCAGCAATCGGGTTCCAAAAGTAAAAATCCCATTCATTTTCTCCATGGGGGGGAATTGATTTTTTACATTAACTTATAAACCATTAATTTGAGACTTAATATGATTTCTGAGGTTGTTAATCAATGGCATATTCTTCGGTTAAAGCCGTCAGCCTACACTTTAAATGTGTTTATATAATATCAATTACTTTAGATGAACAGTTTTCTATTTTATGTTTTAATTTGGTTATATCTTTCACAATGGGACTGTAGCTTTTTTTTCCCAATTTTTTGTTTTTTTGGGAACCAAGGCAGTTAAAAAAGTGGGCAGACACTATTTCATTCTATTTTAATTGCTCCGCCCACATTTAATTCTCATTGGCTCAAAATTCCACTCAACACAGCTACATATTAAATATCAAAATTTATAACATTTCATGACTGAAAGTCCACACTGGCTGTGATTTTTATCAAGTCACACAGTATTTTGCTTTATGCAGGGCTGTTTCACATTTCACCAAGTTGAGACGAACATGAATCACCTCATAGCTTTTTGTTTTTGTCCTCCACAGCCATTCTTTATTTATCTTTCTTTATCTGTCTACCTCACATACCATCCTCCCTTCCTATCGCTCTCAGCCTGTTCACCTTTTTGGGCGCTCAACCGTTCATTCCCCCTTCTGTTTTCTAGTTCCCTCCATTTCTGTTTTTCTTGTTCACAGAACATCAGCCACTGCCAAAACTGCGAGTTCGAACAGCTTTATCCGGTACACTGAGATCTCCTGTCTTACCGTATCCAGACTCTCACTGTTTGAGCCCTGAACAAGTTTGTCAATATTTGCCCCACTGTAGCTGCCTGCTTACTAGAACATGCCATTACCCTCAATTCGGAAAACCTCACTGTCTGACACTAGCCACACGTATACAATGCTGATTTTCACATGACAAAAATACACAGAAGAAAGTACGTCACATGCTACAGTTGAAGCATGCAAATATGTGTGGGTGCACGTTAAAGTTTCATGTTGTATCAAACCGGCGCTGAAGATAAACAAGTTAAATCAATTAGAGATAACAGTTATGAAGTATACTTAGAAATTCCTGTTTCCCTTAATCAAACAGTTATGGCACTGCTGTTTTCGAACAACTGTGTGTTTGAGTTTCTCTAATTCAGTTCCTAAACCTAATGAGCTGTCTTACCATCTACTGTCTATTAGAGGTACACTAGGCACAGTTGCCTTGCCAGTGCCCAGGCACGACTGCACCCCTCCTCAATGCCCCGCTGACTTGCACTCACATTGCACTTTAATAGGCCTGAGCACGCTTACGTTATTAAAATGCAAGCACAAAAAAACAGGAAGAAAAGAGTTTTCGCTCAGCACAATGGAGTTCGTCATAATGCTAACTTTGTGGCTTATTATTTTGAGTGGTTTGGGGTGCGGTAACGCCGGGTTCTCTCACATGCGCAATATGTTTCTTAATTAATCTATCACTAATGTCTTGTAGAAAGATGTGATGTGTCTTGAGTTCTGTGGTTAGTGCAAACTAGACTTTTCAGGGTCAAACATGCTAAACATGCTCAGGCACGGTTCATATCTTATACACATATTGATTTTATTATTATAGTATCATATCTAACTTGATGAATCAAAGGCAAAACCATATATCATGAAAATGTTATTTAATACTTGTTTTATATTACATGCATTTATACATAACACACACAAATATTGATTATATATACACATTTTAAAATGATTGATTGTTTCATTGTCAATAAAACTGTGGTTTTATCTGTACTTTCTGACACTTTTTTAGTACGGAAAATATCTAGCTCTACATTTTGTTCTGGTATTCCAGGATTGCCTTCTCTGTTACAAATACATTTGAATGTGGTTTACAATTCATCCAAAATGAAGTGTGTTTTAAGGTTGCCTTTTAGAAAGGTGTTGGTGTCATTAATATGACAGTTGGTAAGTGGGTAGCTCGCTAGGTTTTGGAACAGAGCTTCTATGTAAATTTGTGTGTGTGTGGTAGATGTCTCATTTGTATATTTGGGAGTGCATAATGGGCTTTGGATTTTGTTTACGCTGTTACTAAGCATTACCAAATTGCGAGCTAAAGTGTAGCCTCTGTCACACTATTTTAGTCAGGGCCGTGAACATCATATGAAGTGGGCAGTTGGCAGACATGACAACACATTGTTTGTTTTTCAGGAAACGGCCTTGCTGACTGTTGTGCAATTGTTTGAGTGGACTTGTGTGCATGTGAATAAAAATCAGTTTTAGCAGGGGATAACTGCAGATTGAAATTTTAAATCCTCGTCTTCACCCATTCCCGTCTTGTGAGAGACCCAGTCGGGACCTCTGGGCCAAGAGATTTAATGAAAGCACAAACTGCACTCAAGACGTTTTCATTTCATCTGAACTAAAACCTTCCTCCCTGTTATATCTCCACAGCTACCTGAATGATTTAGACAGAATATCGCAGGCCACCTATATACCCACTCAACAGGATGTGCTGAGGACTCGAGTCAAAACCACAGGAATTGTTGAGACACACTTCACTTTCAAAGACCTCCACTTCAAGTGAGCACTTCAGGTTGCTTTATTTAAAAAAAGGCCCAAAACATATTCTTGGCAAATCTAATTTCAATCCAAAATCACAAGAAAAAGAAATTATAGTATGCACAAAAATCAAGCCTATTTTAGGAGCATTTTGGATATTTTCAGTTCTCAGTAGCTTACAATAATGCAAGAAAATCTCATTATTATTGAAGTGAGAAAATCTTACTTTCCATTACTACCATAATGTACACTTGTAGAATGTAACTGTACATGTACATTATGGTAGTATTAGTTGTACTGAATTTATGCCATTACTACCATAATGTACACTTGTAGAATGTAACTGTACATGTACATTATGGTAGTATTAGTTTTACCAAGGATAAATAAGACTCCATAGTGATGTATTAGCTTTATTAAACTTAACATAATATCATATGAATTTGCATATCCACGGATTAAACTATTAGGAAGTACTTCATAGTATAGACCGTGCAGATAATGTGTGACTGCAATTGTGTGCACGAGTGATAGAAAAGAGAAGCAGAGAGAGACAAATAGAGAAGTGTCAGTCTCGGACTGGTTTGCACTCTGATTCAGACAGGAAGAGGAAGTACATATCCTTAGTTTTTATGCCCATATTTAGCTATAGACCTTTCAGAGTTGAAAACTATTGTTCAACTCAATATTTGTGTATACTATGTATTTGTATGCTAATTAGAGCAACATGCTAACACCGAACTCTATTAAAAGCAATTGTATCAGGTGCATGTCTCATAAGGACACTATTTTTGGGGGCACAGTATTGCGAGTACCACAACAATCACTTCTGTGGTTTCATTTCAGCTATAATGCTTCCTTAATAAGGCAGCTCACTAGTTTAGAACGGAGTTACAGAAACTTGATAACCATTTTAAAATGTCATGTATTTCAGGATGTTTGATGTTGGGGGTCAAAGGTCAGAGAGAAAAAAATGGATCCACTGTTTTGAAGGTGTAACTGCCATCATCTTCTGCGTGGCACTGAGCGATTATGACCTGGTGCTGGCCGAAGATGAAGAGATGGTACCAAAGTACTTCCTGTGGTTTTAAAAAATACAGAATTACAGTGCTTGCAAGGCAGTGTATAGAAAACCCATGTATATTTTTCTTTCATTTGTTATTACATTTTGTGGTTCAAGCTGGAAGCATGAAATGTGCAAACTTCATTCAAACTTTTTTTAGAATTATTTTTTTTTTTTTGTAGTAAATGTTCGTTTTTGAATGGCCAGTGGAAAATGTACATATTTTTCTTAAATTTCTTGGAGTTTATTTGTGTACAGAATTGTGATTTGTCTACTTTCTACTTAACTTTTTTATTAATTAAAAATAAGACTATTAAAACATTTTTGTTAATATTATTATTGATTAATTTTTGTTAAATATTAATATTAGATGAAAAACAAACTAAAAAAAAAACTAAAATTTTTCTGCCTTGCAAGCATTGGTATTTCTGTATTTCATACAGAAAATGTAAATCTGTATACTGTGGTCTTAAATCGATAGTTGCCCAAAAAAGAAAATTCTGTAAATGTACTCTTCTTCTAAAGAAACGGCTTGTGCACTATATTCTATATATCCGTATGATAGCTTTGTTTAAGAAACAATCTGACATTTAAGTTATTTCAGCAACTAGGACATTCCGCTACATAACTCCTTTTATCCCTGTAAACCTATTATAGATTTTATAATGATCATATTGTATACAGGTCCTATTATATGAAATCTATTTGAATGCGTGAATGGGGGATAAATTAATCCTGACCAGAAAAACAGTTCTTGCATTTATCATACAGTCCACAATATCATATTGATTCAGTTTGAGTCCTACTTTATTAAGGGTTTGCAAACAGGTATTGATTGATTTAATGGTAAATGGATTAAGCACATCTCCACCCCCGTCTGTATTCCATAAATCAAGCTTTTGAGCTGTGTTGAAAGGCAGCTACATACAAAGATGTAGTCATTAGAGTAAATGATCACTGAGTAGACTGTGTATATTATTGTGTAACATAATATAGTTTAAAATTGCTTCCAAGCCAAGATGCTTAATCGACACCCCCTGTCTATTTCTCAAAGTCCTAATTTCTTATATTCCGTCAACCAATTTCTCTTTCTGCAGAACCGAATGCATGAGAGCATGAAGCTGTTCGACAGCATCTGCAACAACAAGTGGTTCACAGACACCTCTATCATCCTGTTCCTCAATAAGAAGGATCTGTTTGAGGAGAAAATCAAGAAGAGCCCGCTCACCATCTGCTATCCAGAATACGCAGGTCAGACCCCGATACTGGATTTGTAACAATTTACTGATTATATTATTGATGGAATAACATTTGTGTGGTCCTTTATATATATAACATCGTTTCCAGGTATTTTAAGTCACAGGAACAAGTGACATCACTTGACATGAAAATATTTCCTGTCCATCTCACAGGGTCAAATACATATGAAGAGGCTGCCGCCTACATTCAGTGTCAGTTTGAAGATCTGAATAAGCGGAAAGATACCAAGGAGATCTACACTCACTTCACCTGCGCCACCGACACCAAGAACGTGCAATTTGTCTTTGACGCAGTGACCGATGTCATCATCAAGAACAACCTGAAGGACTGTGGACTCTTCTAGAAGCTGGCTTGTATCTGGTGAGGATCAGCTTCGTAAATGTCCTGTGTGCCTGTGCCATGCTGGTGTTTAGATGCAAAATAATCAATGTTCATATTGCGGATGAAGCCACATACTCTGCCTGGAGCCATCATGGAATAAACACTGCAGAACAAATGTGTGTTTAAAGGTCATGTGTGTCGTTCATTCATTGTTTTGATAAAGAATGATCAATTTTTGTTGAACTGATTCTTCATGGCATTAGTTTAAGGGCCGGACTACCTCCTAAGGGGCCGTAAATCTCAGCAAAGGATAAATGGATTTGCAGCACTAAAAATTGCTTGCAGTAGCTCTGCTACTAAATTTATTTCAATTTTGAAATGGATATACAGCTATGATCAGCTGTTCCTTCATCTTGGCTGAGCTTTCAACGTTGTTATAGGAAAGGATGAAGCTGATTGGTTGGTTCTTGTCACATGACCTGCAGCGCGGTTATGGCATTCTGAGCACTTCCATTATAAGCACGCCTGCCGCGCGTCTACATTTGAAATAACGAACTTGAGAGCGCAAAAGACCAATATGTGAACGGACCCTATATTTTTACTCAGCAAAGATGCATTCAGATGAAAAACTTAAACTTGAAATTTCTACTCATCAAAGATATTACATAAAATAATAAAAAATGTTTCTTGAGAACCAAATCAGCATATTAGAATTTCTGAAGGATCATGTGACACTGAAGACTGGAGTAATGATGCTGAAAATTCATCTTTGATCTGAATAAATTACATTTGAAAATATATAAACACATAAATAAATAGCATTTTTAAAATATATTAAAACAGAAAACAGTTAATTGCAATTGTAATAATACTGTTATTTCACTCTGTTACTTTTTAATGTATTTTTGTGATTCTGAAAAAAAAAATGCAGCTTTTGTGAGCACAAAATCTTACCAATGACAAACTTTTGAATGAGAGTTTTTCTATAATCATAATGTTACATACCACCTTTTAATCATGATGTTAAATCTTGAATTGTAATGATGGGTGTGAACTAATCAACTAAAATTAGCAGTAAGTAGTTTACTCCTTATGCCTTGTTCGAATATGGCTTGTCACATTTAAGTAACTCTCTCTTCTTTTTGTTTTTCATTTTAGGTGCAATGGAAGCCAGTTTTAATGTGCATTTTGTTGGAGAAAGATTGCAAGAATAAGTCTGGAGAAAATTGGTCTTGGACCAGTGCTGTACATTACGCAACTTTTGTCAGCTTTATTTATGGTTTTGTCTCTGGAAATTTTAAAACGTAGCATTTAAAAATGAATTGTGTCGAATGTTCGTACAGTCTTTGCTGTCGCAGCCATGTTGTTTATTTTTCACCCTGACACAAGTTTGTTTCTTTTAGACGACGGATTTCTTTTTATTTTGCTTTCTTGCATCAGAGGAGTTCCCCTTTACTTGTAAAATGTTACTTTTTTTTTGCCTTTGCGGTTGTTGCTATGGGGAGAGAGGAAGACTGTGCTTCTCAATCCGGTTTGTTGGTTCTCGTGCCTTCGCATGCGTTTCTGCAGTCTTTGTCCATTTCCTTTGGGTTAGCCTGCTGAATATCTCTCCAACATCAAAAAAATTCATACTGGATGTTACTAATCTGAGAGCACAAATCCTCATGTGAGAGAGAGAGAGTGCGCGTTTATCTGTTTGCATGTGTATATATATATATATATATATATATATATATATATATATAAAATACGCGATGTCGAGAAAACTAATGGTTAATACAGTGAGCGGTGGTCCAAACCTGCGGGTCTCCATGGCAACAAGAGTAGATCGAACAGCCACTTCAGATGGAGATGAGTCCTGTTCAGCTGTCAGACGCAGGACTTGGAATCTGTCTCTCAAGCACCTGTCATCAGACACTGGCCGCCATTTTAACGGCTCACCGCTCGGAGAATTGTGTGTCACGAGGAACGCCACTAAGAGACAGAGGGACTGAGAAGGGGTTCGGGATTCACAGAGAAAAAAACAAAACAATATGATAATGTCTGCAAGCAGACGTTTGAGGCAAGCGATACTGTTGATTGATTTTAAAGAAAACTGCCACCTCTGTCTGTGTGTTCTCCATATTGGGGGAACATTTGTACACTCATTTCCCTTATTTTGCTAATAAAAGGCATTTACTTCCTGAGTTGTATATTTGTGGTCTTTGTCACCCTCTACTCATCCCCATCTTCTCACCGGCTTGAGTAAGAAATTCTAAAGCAGCCACACATGTATGATACGAGGAGAAAGCAATCCCAAAATGTATTGCAACAAGCTCAGTGAAAAAGCAAATCCAAAATGGCCAACACAACATAAACGTACACTTCGTTCTTTACCATGAAGTATTGTTATTAGTAATAGTGTACTTTAAAATCGATTATTTTACCTAATATTTATTTCCGAACCAGAATACCACACTCTCTTTCCAAGTGAAATGGGGAAAATAATGTACAATGGAACTTTATTTATCCATCAGGAACTGACTGGATTGTAAGAAAGTGGGCATTCCAAAAAAAAAAAAAAAAAAAAAAACCGAGTCTTGAATGAGAGTTTGCTAAAACAATTCCCAAATAGCTGTCTGGCTATTGGCTAACATTATGACTGGCTCACTGACTGCCAAGAAAAAATGTAATGAAATCAGTGCTAATGTAAGCTTCAGACAATTACAGCCCACTGTTGCCTCAGATAAGACTAAGGGTGGTATTTTCCTAACCTGTTTATAGTAAAAGCATGCTATCAAGTGTAGTTGCCGGATCCAGAGCTGGGCAAATGGAAGATTACAAGCTACTCTAGGGAATCATCTAGAAAACCTGGCATGAATATAGGTCACAAGCCAGGGGGCCAGTAGAGGAGGCTATAGAAAATTGCCTACAGCTTTTTAGTGCTTATAGTTTTGTTGAAACTGGGAAATCCATAGTAAACATCTCTTTTTTTCTTTCTTTCTTTCCAAGAAAGGGATGGACATTTATAAGTGATTGAAACTAAAGCCACAAATAAAATGCACGCTTCAAATGTCTGTGCAATTAAACCAAATGTGTTATATTTTTGTCCCCACAAAAAGTGTATTTCATGCTTTTAAGACCCTTCCTGGCAATAATAAAAAATATATTATAAATATAGAATATAAGATGTACTCTTTTATTCCAGCTTATCCAAAAAGTTAAGGCCAAAAGCAGGTTTTCGAATGCTAATCTAATATGATGTGTAACTAGAAGCATTGGTGCTCATGGAAATATTCTTTGTTTTTGTGCTCACTTGAATATTTTTGCACCTACGTCATCTCCAAGTCCCCACCTTCACAGACAGCTCAACCACAGTGCAGATCCAACTCTCTCTTTCTTCAACTTGAGGTCAGGGCTGACGTTCTTGAGTGCTATATTTATGAGAGGATGTGCAGCCTGTAGAGGAAGAACAAGACAAGAAAAGATTAAAAGATTATGCTGTATTTTTAGAGAAATTGGTGATTATGTCATAAGGGGGTGGGCTGGGGGGGATGATGATGTAGCAGTTTGACACAGTAGCTGCATTGTTGACAAACTCTCTTACACAAATGAGCTGAACGACTGATGTTTGCAGAGAACAAAGAGCATTATTCTAGTGCTTCTTTCTGTATATATTAATGTGTGTGTTTGTGATTACCAGTTAGCAGGGTCTTATCAGTGTTCCAGCCCTGTACACAATGTCAGTGTCAGACACCTTATTTAGCACAGAATGAATGCTGTTTGCCTTACCTTGGTTTCAAAAACATACATATATATGAAAAAGCACTATAAAAGTGTGATATAAGAAATCTGTACAACCTCTGCACTATATTCTATTAAGTCTCCCAAAGCTGTTTGACAATTACTCAAATGTCTTTGTTCCTCAGATTAAGCTATCAAATTGCTTCAGAAGGTAGTTTGGTAACATAACAGCTCCAGTCCAGAAAGGAGCAGTCTGGACATTCCTAAAAACAGCTTTTATTGTGTTTCTAAATTTTGATGGCATGAGGAGGGAGTAAACTGTTCGACTAAACCTGAATGAAACATTTTTATTTGAACTATCTCTTTAAGGCTCACATAAAATTAGTTATATAACCACTTTTTGGTGGATCCTGTACTGTAAACTGATGGATGAGAATCATGAGTGTGTCTAATTGTTGCTTCCATTGAGCACTCAGTGTTCTCTGTTGAGACCTGAAGCATTAGATTTTCCATTAGTGACCTCCTCAAGCATTAATTTGATTAATAGATAGCACTTCCCCCGAAGCAAGAAGCTTTTGAGCATAGAAACTGCACATCCAACCACACAAATTAGCATTTCAGATTACATACCCAAAGCTTTGGTCATCTATAATTTGAAATAATTTGCACAAACCTAAAAAATAAATAAATAAAAAAGCTGCGCTTGATTCACCTGTATGATATCTTTTACCTCTTTCTTTGTAACCAGCAGCCTTTCTTTCATATTAACGCATGCCCTGTGATGTCATCAACTCTGGACTCCATAGCAACAGAGATATTCCTTATGTCTGGTGATGCCTTCAGCAGGCTGTTATTAATAGCTCCTGATGTTTTCACTGTGGCATTGAATAATGCGTAAAGATGCACATGTACTCATGTTGGGCTATTATAGTTCTCAGAACCCATTTTTGATGTGGTTCATGTAAGTTGAACAATGACTAATTTTGAGCATTTTCATAAAACGGCTACCTAGAAATAGCACTAAAGAGTCCATTTAAAAACAAATGAACATTCATCGACAGTGAAAAGAGGCTATTATCATTTTCCACAAGCTGATAGCAAACGGTTCAAGTGGGTCACAAAATGATTTTGTCGCCCACTCTGTGATCAGTTTGTTTTTCTCTCTCTCTCACTCTCATTCTCGCTCTCCCTTTATGCTCTTTATTGCTAATTTGTCACGTTATGCATACATTCCTCCCACATCTTGCTGCTTTAGTATACAGTACAGAGGCACAGTGCTCATATCATTTTAGTTAAACTCAACAAAAACAGACATGAATAAAACTTAAAAGAGAGTTGTGATGGCAAAGCAGAATTTTAAAATACTAGTTTGGTAATAATTTCTTATTATTAACAATGTTGAAAACAGTTGTGCCACTTAACATTTTTTTGCATTTTTAAAGAGAGTTTTTATGTTTTTTTTTCTGTATTTTTTTTTTTTAATATTCATTTTTTTATAATAATATTTTTTAATATAAATATTTTTATCCAGCCTTTAAAAAAAATATTGCTGAATAAAAAATTAATCACTATTTTTGAAAAATTTTGAGTAATTTATTTAAATAAATTAATTTTTAAAAATTTGAGTTGCTTGACCAGTAACACTACGGAAAAAAATGACACTGACTGCAGTAACACACAACTAACAGTTTCAGTGGGTACACTTTTACGCAATGTTCTCACAGTGAACGCACATCCTGCGTCTTTAGACTTTCAGTTCAGGCTCAGATAAGAAACCAAACAATGAATATCTCTTATATTTATGCATTGTATCACAGGATGATGACTGTCTGGATATAGCAGCATGTGTTTGTTGGGGTAGATGTTTATGTTGTTTTACCGAATCGAGAGAATCTGTGGGCAGAACGCTGAGAGTTCTTGCATGAATCATCTAAAGCATGGCCTACATTTCTGAGTCTGAGTTCATACTGTGACATCAAGACACAATTTATATGCAGAGCAGCATCCCACAAACACTCCTGCGTCTGTAAACAAGGAAAAAGAAAATACAATACTGTTACACAAGCAGAAATGTTCATCATGCCATTATTCTGGTACTCCAAGAATCTTTGGTTGCACCATTTTAACCTGCAACAATGAAATGGATGTGATCAGATGAACATGGCTAATGAATATTATGCAAGTAAATTGTCCATTAAAATGTGCTGTTTCCAGCCCCCCACTTGGAGCAGGGCCACTGCTTAAACACGTAAAGGGGTCATTGGATGCTACTGTATATGCACTTTTACAAGTTATTTGAACTGAAATGTGTGTTGGCAGTGTGTGTACACAACCACCCTATAATACCAATCACCGCCGGAGCAGATGTAGACAAGAATGCTCCTAATTGATCGAGGTGTTCTAATAATGAACATAGCAGTCGTCATTTACTCCTGACATCTGAACCTTTTAATTTACTCTTGTTTATGTTTGTTTTTTGGGTTAATTTTGTTTTTGTATGTATTGATATGTCTATGTTCGTGCGAATCATTGTGATCCAGCTTCACCAACAGAAGAAGTGAGTATAAGGTTTTTTAATGAATCTTTGTAAATCGCCTTTCCTAATAATGTGCTAATTAGCAAGTTTCACGATAATTGCGGCTAAAGTAAACAGTCTCTTGGAAGAGAGGGGCGGGGTCAGCAGAGCTCATTAACATTTAAAGGAAAATGCTACAAAACGGCTTTCTTTTTACACTACCATTGAGAAATTTTAACCAAACTATGTTACAGACTTTTCATTAAGATCCTAAAGAATCATATCAACTCGTGGAAAATGGGCATCCGATGACCCCTTTAATGAATGATGGTGAGCAGCACTGAAGCTCCGTCATATATATTTAATCAGTTAATTTGTCATTTAGACGTGCTGCTTTCAGAAACTCTTTACCTAATTTATAAGGATGAAAAATGCCCAGGCTTAATTCATTCCTCATGCATGCTAAATCTGGATGACCATTTTATGTTCAAATGATGGCTGCTTCATTTTTTGTGATCTTCTAGTGATCAAACAGTAACGTATTAATTGAATAACATGTATAAATCCATATAATAAAATAATCATTCATATAAATAATTAACTAAGCACTTTTTAATCTTTTTTTAAGGATTTTGATAACATTTTGGCAAATAAATTTAGCCATAGCACATAATGTTTCCTTAACACACAACAACTGTGTTCAAAAAAATTGTCCAATTACACAATCGGAAAAGACTTACTGTAGGTTAGGTCAAAGCAATCAGCAATTTCACACCCTCTCAATTTCGAAATGAAAGGACAAACCCCAAGTTGTTCAGTTCCTCATTCTGATTTATTGAGAGGAACACGCTTTCCTGTATCACAGCGCCACCCAGAGGACACGGGAGGAATGATTCGTTCAGCGCCTGTTGAGGGTCTTCATACACACACACTTTATGAGGATGTTTTTTTTTTATGCATATGCCTATTATAGCAGACATCAAACACCTAATATACAAGTACTTTAGGTTAAAGTAATAAAGTCATTAAATAAACAAATTGTGTTAATGGTTAAATTAATATTTTTCTGAAAGAGTGTGCATTAATGAAGTGTCTTACAGCTTGTGCTGTGGGATTGATTAATTAATTCTCAGGGGCTCTGCTGTTTCCTGTGTGGGAAAGCAAAGCTCTTTAATGGGAGTCATGGAGTCAATCATCAAAACGAAGCTGAAAGCACACTCCTCCAGAACAGAGCGGGAGCAATCAGACAACATGATGGAAATTATCCAGAGGCTCATTTATAATCTGAAACAGTGCAGATTTGTATTCTAGATGTTATTATGCATGAATCAGACATTCATTTTAAGCATTTCATATGGAAAAATCATATGATATAAATACCTTATGTGATCCTAATACCTTCAGTATAGTGCATATTTTATTTTAAAAAGTTACATTTTAAAAATGTATATTATGCATATGAATTTGTGGTCTCTTATGTTCACCAAGGTTGCAGTAAAGAAAGTAATATTCTGAAATAATAATAACTTTAAATATATTTTAACACGCAATTTATTCCTGTGATGGCAAAGTTGATTTTTTAGCATCATTACTCCAGTCATCAGTGTGGTGCATCCTTTCTGAATAAAAGTATAAATTTGATATATATATATATATATATATATATATATATAGATATATATATATATATATATATATATATATATATTATATATATATATATATATATATATATATATATAAAGAAAAAAAGCAGTATAAGGCACTTTAATGATGTCAGGTATTAAAATTCTATAGGTATTAAAATAAATTCTTTTCATTTAAATTTCTTTGTGATGCAGCTGGTTATAATTTGGAATTTTGACATAAGTGTAAGAGTGGATTTCTCTCTGCACAGTGAAACTGCATTTTTTCTGGACATACTACTAACTAAACATTAAGAAATGTGAGGCACTAAACTATTTCTCTTTTTATGTAATAGTACATGACTAAAATGATTAGTTGCCAGGAGTGAGAAAGTAAACTATTCTGTTAGAGCAAACTAAAAAAAATCAAAACAAACACAATCTTGAAAGAAGACAAACCAGAAAAGACATCACAGATTGAGGTGCCTCTATTGCTGTTTCCTGTGAAAGTGGGCTTCTGTCTCAATGTTCCTCTCTTAGACAGATCTCAAGAAATATGGAGATTTAAAAGGGCTATCTGCTGTTTTTAAAACAGTCTTTACTAATTAGGCTACTCAAACACACAGGAAGTTCTTTAACATTTCCTGCGGTGAGATCAAACATGTCTATCTATTCAGCCAAGAAGCAGTGCGACCCTTATTAACACCGAATGAAGAGTGCTCAACCAACCCCCTGGGAAACAGCCTTTTAAAGAGCCCTAACAAACTTGTCAAATGTCTGCTGATTTGGAGAGCAGGAGGATCTGCTGCGCTTGTTTGGATCTAGATTAAGAAACGCCCCCGTAGGGCTGACACACCAGGGCTCACTGTGCTCTTACTTCCTGGCAAGCAATCGTCTCCTGTCAGAATGAGTGATTTCAGCTTAGAGTTTCTCAGCTGAGCTTACACGGACAACAGCCCACAGGACAGATTGTGGATCACTATCAGGAAGATGTGCTTTAATCTTGTGTCCTGCACATCTTGCACAGTCCTGTGACAATAATGAACACTCTTCCTGCAAGGGTTTCAGTGATTGTTTTTTTTTTTCTTGTTCTCTGTGCTTATCTCAATTTTACATGTAAGGTCATAATTTATAAAGGACATCTGTGGCTTTGATTGTTTCACTCCATGACAGCAGATCCTGGACTGAAAACTCTCTATTATATTGTTATACTGGTTATACTGAGTTAGAATAAAAACTAAAAATAAAATAATTGGGGAAAATAAATAAATGTTAAAATTAATTTTATTTATAATGACTATTTTTTAAAAATTAATTTACAAGAAAAAAAAATCTGAGTATCCTTAAAATAAGATACTTTTAATAAAAATTTAAGATAATAAGAGTATCGGTTTTTGAGTTTTACATTTTCTTACCCCATTATTTTATTTTAATATGTTATATTAAACAAGTAAAAACTACAACTGGCTAATACATGTATGGAAATAAATATGTAAATGTAAATAAAACAATTAATAAAAACAATTTATTTATTAATTATAAACAATTGTCCTGTTCCGTAAAATAATAAATAAATAAATAAAATAAAACAATTCTTTATTAACTTCTCTTTTATCTAAATATCCTATATTAAGATGTAAAAATAAAATTAAGATACGTTTGTGTTCAGATAAAAATCTTACATTTTTCCTCCTACACTGTTATTTTTATTTATGCATTTTTTGTGTATGTTTTATTCTAAAACAATCTTTTTTTGGGTTTTCTCAGTCTGCCTGTCAGGGATTTTAGTGACCCTTTTTTGCATGTTACATTATTATTGTGAGACTGTTTGCACACTAGTTGTGCACAAACAGACAAAGCAACCAGTAGTTCAGTTACTCAGTACGCTACTAACATGTTCAGAACAACAGCACTCTTACTTATGTGAAATTGCTGAATGATTTTACTGATTAATTCATTACTGTTACATACAGAGTCATTAGTGGTGTGCAGTATGAGTCTCTATATAATGTCATTCTTCCAGCATTCTGATGGGCTTGACTTTGAACCTCACACAAATCCCATCTGCACTGTGATCAACCACTCACCCATCCCATAATGCTTCTCTTCCACTTTTACAGCTATTAACTGGAGGGAGGGATTGATTTCATGTTTTTAGAGGCAAATGTTTTCCACCAATGTTTATTCATTGATTACTGTTGAACATAGCAACTCTACATTTACACATGGCAAACTATACAGTGTGCTTTAATAAGCATGTTTTAACTTCATTTACATTCAGATTTAACTGAATTAACTGACTTTTTGACTTAAAGGCTACCATGTAGCTTTTTTTTTTTGTAATTATGACAAAGCTGCTTTTTTTTTTAATTTAAATATAGAATATTGATATGTTAAAATTAAAATAATTATCATTTTATTTTTTTTGTTACGGGGTTTTTGACATTTTAAGTGTATGTTGTTTGTTCTTCAATAAAAAAACAAGATTTTTTGATGAAAAGATGATAAGGTGGTAGTAGTCAAAGCTTTTTCCCTTTTGATGTGACTGTAAAGATCAACACTGTCAAAGCATTCAAAGCAATTGCATAATTCATGCTGTACAAATAAATAGAAGAAGAAATAAAAAAAATACTTCAGCCTTATGTTCACGAAAAGGTACTTTGGCCTAAATATTCTGGGACTAATTGTCAAAGGTCTGTTGGCCAAAACACATAGATATGTATATACATCTACTGCATTTAATGTTTTTGTGTTACTTTTTCCATTTTTTCTTTTCATTTAATGATTTATATTGTGTAACGTAATTTGTTTGCTGATGTTTTAATTTTAAAATGTTTAATGTCAAGCCATTTTCAGTAGCCAAATTCACAAAGCAGCAGCAGTTAATACGGTTTAGTCTTGTATTTGAGTGCGTGACGTTCTCTCGCTCTCCCTCTCTCTCTCACACACACACACCTACGAAAGTGACAACTGCGTACTAGCCTATAACCAAAATCATTTTCGTGTGTGGTTTTTTAGTAACTTACAGAGGCGGAGATGCTGTATAAGTTGCGTGCCATCTGAAGTTTAGGTTTTCCACTGGAACCGCTTCTATCAGATTTGTGGTCCGCGTGCGACTCAAATGCTTTTCACTCACGTAACGTTAGCCTTCGAAGCTTGTGTCGCTTAATTAAGATTTGACGGATGAACTCGCGCCTCGGATGGACATCGTCGTGACACCTGTGATTAAACCTTCCAATAATATGATTTTATATTGACTTCTCTCTCTGTCACTATGGTCGGAAAAACAGTATTTTCAGCCATCTGTGTGTAATTGGAACTAACGATGCTCTATTTTGATTGAATCATACTTTTTAATCGGTTCTTTTCGATGAGTCGGTCATACGGGTCAGCAAACCGGTTTGAATCGAGTCAGTCTGAACGATTCGGAGCGATTTTTTTTACTTAGTTAAATACACTGAGTACACAAAGTAATCAAACAATCGTTGAATTAGAACACAGAGGACAAAATATAACCTAATTAAATTATTAACCTGCAGTGCATTGTAATCAAACTAAAAATTAATTCTAGTGAAGTTTGTGAGTGTCAAAACAGCTAACAGGAAGGAAGTTAAAGTACTAAAAATTAAACTACCATGGACTTTAAGAAATACACTTACCCTGAAAAATTATTCAACTGGAGTAACAAGTGTGAAAACCAAGCCGTCATGCCTAAACAGATGCGTTTTCACAAATATTGCACATTTGACATTAATGTTTGTGTATCATCCCGTAAAGAATTGAAGAAATTGTCTGGTTTTCTAGTTAACCATATTGGTGACTGGACAAAAAATATATAAATATATATATATACACAAATGGAAAGAAATGCATAAATCAGTGTGACTCATAAAAATGCCTCTCCAGTTAAACAATTTACCAAATTCAAAACAATTAATCTTTATTCAAATACAAAATTACAAAGCTTTTCTTTATTTTTTTTTTCTGAGGACACAAACAGCATGAGAAACAAACAGTGTCTAGGGCTGAATCTCATATCCAAGAGGATCCAGCCCTTTATCCAGCAGGAGCAGAGAGGATTCCCTCATCTTCTGGAGAAACTTCTGCAGCTCCTCTGTAGAAAAAACCTGACAGAGAAACACAGTTCAGATGAGTGAATTTAAAAACAAGACAGTATCATATTTACCATGAGCACTAATGTTCAGGAGTGATCTCATACAATTTCAGTCACGGTCTTATTGACAAGCAATATTCATGTTTATATTAACAATAATTCTTTAAAGGTTTCAGACATCACACCTCATAGAGTCTGTGTTGGTCAGACGCAATGATGTCAGCCAGACGCAGACTCTCCTGGTGGCGTTCAGTGCGCTGCAGTACGGTTACCAAAAGGAACGACATCATGGGCAGACACAAACGCCGCAGCAGAGTCATCTGATGAGCACGCTCAGAGTCTTTCTCAGCGTCCTGCAAAAACACAACACACCATGAATACAGGACATCCTACATGCACCCAAGTGATGTTATAACAACTCAGTGATTTTGGTGTTATATCTTCCATTTGGATGTTGCACTGAGTAAATGCAGCTGGATAAAACTAAATCTGTCCATCTCTTCAGGATGCCAGGCAACAAAATGTGATTATTTAAAGGGGGTGATTCTTTTCTATACCCACTGTGTGTGTGTTTAAGGTTAGAAATGACCTCATGAATACAGAACCTACTCACCTCTCTGACATCCACCATCCAACCTCCATCTACAAACAGCAGCACATTATAAATCCTCTCCTTCACATCCTCTGTCAGCGCTCCCAGACGGCCCTGCCAGTTCTCATACTCTATCTGGAGGAAGTGACAAAGAAAAGCCATTAAAGATAAAAGCTAGAAGTGTCTGCACTGTGTGGACGGTCCGTTCTGACCTTGTACTCTGCTTCTTTCATCTCATGGGCCACCTTCTCTGTAAACTTGGCTTGAGCGTGTGCTGTGGGTTTCACCGGAGGACAGTTCATGTGCTTGAACCACTCATTAAAAGCTTCGTGAGCTTCCTGTTGGGATGGGGAAACCACAAATCGGCTCACAGTAAGATCTTGCTGTAACTACGTTCATTAGAGCGATGCAGAAAGATGCAGCTCCTCACCAGATAGGCACGGATGCACAGATGCTCACGAATAGCATTCTCCTGCTCGGCAGGAAGGGGCGTGTCCATGCCCTGCTCCTCCCACTGGCGGTAGATTTCCCGCATGGAATCTTCAGGCACTTTGGTGAAGACCATCTTAGCAGCGTCATGCTTCTTAGATGCTATGATGAATATATAACTTTATAAACATGTGTTTTAGTTCTCTTCACTCCACAACATGTTGCAGGGCAACAACTTTACTTACATCATCAAACTAGGTCATATTGGGTCTTTGTTTTTGTCAAATAAGCAAAAAGTTATAGTGGCATTCATTATAAACCACATTTTTTTGAACTTGAAATCAATTATGAAATCAAAATAGAAAATGATCAATTACAGCTCAATTACATCTTAATACAATACTCTAGCTGCAAGAGTCTCACCTAAGAACTTCCTCATGATGGCATTGCTCTGCTTGAGGGCTTCAGCTCTCTGAGCGGGATCAAACACCAGCCAGTCGATGATATCAACCTTCTGCTGATCCTCCTGTTTGAATAGATGAAGAGTTTTGTATTCATTCTATTGCTAACTGGATCTAGTCTTCTAAATTAACACAGTTGGTTCCATTTGTACCGCTGTAGTTGCCGTATCCAGTGCAGGGGTCAGGTCATGGTGAGCAAACTCATCTGTGTCTCTTTCTCTGATGGTCTCTACTACTGTTTTTGTGATCGCTGCCACGTCCAAACCTAAACACCACAATAATATTAGAATTAACATGTAATGTTCAGTGAGTCATTATCGCAAAATAAACCCTTTCCGTTGTGACCTCACCTGCTTGTGTTGCCAGCTCCAGACAGTGTTTGCGCTGCTCCGTCTCAGTGACTTCCTCCAGGAACTGAGCGTATTGTGGCACGGCCATGTCAGCAGGAAGGTGACTGACGTAAAATGCAATGAGATCCACCTGCTTTTCCTTTACTAACAGGGAGATGTAGGCCTTTAGGACATCTACACACACTTCCTCCTGACAAACGCAGATCACAATGGTAGGTTTGCATCAAACGTTTGAATATATTTGTCCGTACAAGAAATACGGCAGACACATCATGAACAATACGATCTACAACAAAAAATGTATCCATATAATGTACGTACCTTGAGCTGCATGCCCAAACTGCGATAAAACAACACTAAATGTGACATGAAGCGCAACAGATGAGCTGGCAAAGCTGAACTTCTTCCTAACCAATCGCTAAACTCCTCCAGAAGACCTTTCAACACAAGTTAAACATTAAACTTATTGACTTTTTAAAAAGAAAATCTGAGATCCTTCCAAAGATCTGTTCTAAAAGCATACCATCAAGATCTTCAAGAATGACAAACTTCTGAATCACATGGTAATGTTCCTTGGTTGCATCCAGAACCCTCTGTCAACATAACACATGTGTGAAAAGATCAGAAAATTAACACTTCAATCAATTCAGTGTTTTACAAAAGAAACCTCATTCATTCTCACTTTGGATTCTGTTGCTTGAAGCTCTTCAAAGACTTTCTCCAATGTCCAACTAAAAAAAGCCAAAGGATGGAATTAATCATTCACTGGAAAAGGTCACAAAGAATGTATATATGATGTATTTATAGGGTGTTTATAGTCATACTTGGTCTCCAGGAACTCTCTGGGGAGCTCCTCCAGATCTTCACTGCCCAGACCGGAAGAACAGATCTCCTGCTCTACCAGAGTGTCTACCATCACCCGGAAAAACGCCCACACCGTGTCCTCCCACGACTCGCACATGGGTAACAGCTGCAGGAAATGAGGACATATTTAAATAATGACTAAAAACAAGAGGAATGAAAAATAACAGGGTAAGAACATCTAGATGACTATTAACCTGTTTGAGGTTTCCACTCAGTGCAGCATAGATGGCTCTTTCATATTTGTTGAACTGCTCCTGAAACAGAAAAGCAAAGCGGAGTCTTAATCAGAAGGACTGAAACATTCACAGAAGCGGTCTAAGTTTAAAGGAATACTCCACCCCAAAAAGGACTCTACCCCCATGTTGTCCAAACCTGTAAAAGCTTCGTGCGTCTTCGGAACACAATAAGATATTTTGGATGAAATCCGGGAGGCCCGTGACGAAAATAATGACTTTATTCAACAATTCCTTTGTCAACAGTCTCTTCTGTGTCTCTCCTTATCCTCGTATGCTGCGTATGCTCTTCTGTATCAGCTGCGTCACAAGGATGCACTGTTTTTTTTTTCAAATCAAAGTTAAATACACGTAGAAACAGCGCATCCTTGTGTTGCGGATGATACAGAAGAGCATACGCAGCATACAGTGATATGGAGAGACACCGAGGAGACTGTTGACAAAGGAATTATTGAATAAAGTCGTTATTTTAGTTTTCTTTGCTTACAAAAAGTGTTCCCGTCGCTTCATATAACCCAGATTGCACGTCTGATAGCAGACGGAGTATTCTGACGACGACTTTCATACCTTTTATTGACATTGACACTGTTATTTACTTGGCGGTCTATGGGACAGTCACAGGCCTCCCGGTTTTCATCCAAAATATCTTAAATTGTGTTCCGAAGATGAAAAGAGCTTTTACGGGTCTGGAATGACATGGGGGTTAGTGATTAATGACAATTTTCATTTTGGGGTGGAGTATCCCTTTAAAGACATTTCATCTAATTTAACGACTGATTTTTAATTTCCTGAGACTTTTATATAGAATAACAGGTTTCAAACTTTTTTATGAAAAACTTCAAAGAATCTTAAATGTATAAAGGTATATAAAGGACATATTTATTTATGTATAAAAAACTATTTATATTGTGTAAAGAAGATGTTTGTAAAATTAAACAATGTATTTGAGTCATTTTTTTTTTATTCATTTCACTGTTTTCAATGTTGCCCTAAAAATACATTTATTAGATTTTCTTCTCACATTTCCCACAGACACCCTACCATCCTCCTGTAGACCACAGACCTAGATTGTTTCCTCACCTCCTCTGCCATTCTCCAGCAGCAAACCTTCCACACGCTTCGATGAGGATTCCCCTCTACAGACTGAAGCTCTCCACCTCCTGAACACACACACACACAAATCACTCTGACTGACCAATGAATGCCCATGATTTTCAGTCGATTGTGATACCTGGATTTTTAAAAATCATTTAAAGAGAATGGACTCACAAAGAAACTACAGGTATTTCAACATTTTTAACTAGATATTTACCATATCTTATGTTGTCTATGCATGTGCATTGATCAATGTTGATATGTCAATAAAAGCCTAATTAAAACTGTTCATCATAAAAAGCATTCATGTCTCTTGGAATAAACAGCTCGAATCATATTGCATTTACTAAGTCTTTATGAAGTGAAACTTTATGAAGTCCAGCGTGTCAAAGTTTTGGTGGAATGGACTTTCAATGGAGGGACACAAACCTCTCAGGTTTCAATAAAAATAATTTCACGTTTAGAATATGAAGAAAAAGATTTTATGGGTTTGAAATGACATGAGGGTTAGTAAATGAAAACAGAAAATTAATTTTTGGGTGAACTATCCCTTTCAAGTCCTATTTAACATAAAAAGGAAATATTGTAGTTAAATGTTGGCTAGTATGTGCATGTGTTGACCTCCGTTGATGTTGGGGTCATGATACAGCTTCCAGCCTTCCAAGGTGGCAGCACGCCAAGCTTGACCACAGCGCTTACACAGCCTCTGAGCCTACACACACACACACAGTGTCAACACAGACTGTCAACAAAGAACCTGCAGTTACAGAACAAATATAAAAATAAAGAATTACCAAAAGTTTTGGCAACAATTGTTATTGGCGATATGAAATGTTTTGGTTTGGTCACAAACATTAAATGTAATCAATTACTTGTATTGCAGTGTTAGAATACTCAAATATAAAATGACTCCAAATACCCATCCCTAATAACAGTCCTCATTAGAAAACCAACACACACCTCATCAGTCATGCCAGCTCTTATGAGGTTAAAGAGATTTTTGAGCAGGCGAGTGTCGTCCTCTCTGTCCAGGTCTGCCAGTGGTCTCTTCTGTCTGATGGGAGCATCGGGATCCAGCTCTGTGACCAGCGGCCTGCTAAAACCACTGCTGGACTGATTCCTCCTCAGCTTCAGGGTGTGGAGCGTGTTCTCCCTACACATGAACAATCCACTATAAAGGATCTACCTGCATTCAATTTTATTTAGAAATCAGAGTTTTGAGATGTTCAATAATATAAAGAAGCAGTAATATCACTTACCAGTACACAGATTTGGCATAGTATTCAATGTTATCAGAGAAGTCTCCTATCTCATCTTTGGCGATACTCTCCAACCAATCCACAACCAGCTAAATAAACAAACACACACCAGATACTGACTAAAGTGGTTTTTCCATGCAGAAACGTGCAGGATGGGTGTAAATGTATGCATGTGTACCTGGCTCTGTCGCACCATACTATCCTTCTGGAAGAACTGCTCCATTACTGCCTTCTCACTCTCAGTGGGCATCTCCAAAGAAAACACAAGTTCATATGCAGTGGCTCCGAAAAAAAAAATAAGCTGCTTAAGTCAGCATTAATGAATGAATGGCAATGCAATGGACACAAAATATCAAACCAAGTGGCGCTGGTAAGATGTAACTTTGTGACATTCTAAAAGTCTTTGAGCTCTTTTTATTCATTTTGGACAGTATATCTACTGTTTTATCATTTTAAACCTAACAGTCTACATTTTATGAAATCATAAGGTTTAACATTTTGTGATATAATGCAATGACAGTCATGTTTTCCATCTAGGTGTCACACATGCACTTACAGTTATATCCATCATGAGGTCTTCTTCTAAAACTGTCTGCACTCTGTCTCTGTATGCGAGAGATTTAACAGTATGTCAGCAATTTATTTTTTAGTAAGCAGTGGTACAATTTTTTTCATGATTTATTAATTTAAAAGAAATGGAAATCTTCTGCAATATGTCTTTCTTTACTGTCACTTATGACCAATTTAATGCATCCTTGCTGAATGAAATTATTAATTTCTTCTTCATCTTATGCCAACCATTTTAAACGGCAGTGTTTAAGTCATAATGTATGTGAGTGCTGTACCTGTACAGCGAGGTGATGAGCCTCCAGGTCACCATCTCTTGCTGCAGCAACCAGGTAATGCTGACCGTCTTGGAGGATTTCTGCTGACCAGGAGCCGATCGAAGAACCATTTTCTGCAACATACTAACCTGCAATACAGGTCGGCACATTACAAATCTCAGTAAGGATTTTATTCAGCTTGCCACTGCAACATTTTCATTTAGCTACCACTCAAAACATTTAGTTTTTCTACTTAAAAATAAAAGATAATATATATTACATATTCGTTTATATAGTAAATAATTACATATTTCTACTTGAATTTACATCATATCATTCTGGAATTCCCAGTCTGTCTATGCACTACTAGACGTGTACCTTATCCTGACAGAGAGCCTCATAATCCTCTAAGAGATCAAACACAGCTGTGGACGCATGATGCAAATATGACTGCAGAAATTCAGGAAACAAACTGAGAGAAGCTGAGAGGAGAAAAGAGCGAGCTGTAAATCATTTAAACCGGTCGGTCACTTCATTTGTGGCGATGATGATTATTATGATTATTTACCCGCCTCTCCAGGATCATCTTCCTTTAGCATGAGAGCGCTCATGCTGACATCCTCAGTGAAGCTGGTCTCCACCAGTCCAGACATAGGAGACGGGTAAAGACTGTTTGTCCAATCACTGTCATCCAAGTTCTGAAGCGCCAACAAACAAAAACCCAAAGCAAAAGAGTTACCACTGACGTCAAACACGCTAAATATATGCAGTCAGAATAAATAAATGATGTTCATATTCTGGGCACTCACTATGCTCAGACTGCCTTTGGTACGGGGTGTGTTGACGAAGCGAGGAGTTCTGCTTCCTGTCCCGAGGATGGACGACACATCTGGATTCCTGAGGGCACTTCTTGGGGTGACTGTACGTTATATACAAACATCAAACTTAGAAGAGTAAATACACTTTGGGGGGAAAAAAAATTCCATTTACCTCCTAAATTTACACACACACACACACACACACACACACACACACACACACACACATACATATATATATATACATATACATACATATATATATATACATATATACATACATATACATATATATACATACATATACATATATATACATACATATACATATATATACATACATATACATATATATACATACATACATATACATATATATACATACATACATATACATATATATACATACATATACATATACATATACATATATATAATTGTATAGATAGGTAGATAGATAGATAGATTCAAATGCTGTTTATTTACAAGTTTGTTTGAGGAGAGATCCGGGTGTTTGGCGCAGTTGTGGTCTCGCAGGGGTAGTGCTGGTGCCAGGAGTGTCATCCTGTGCCAGTGGGACTGAACACACAGTAAAGGAAAAAGAAAAAAAGAAAAAAAAACACAGATACATTGTACTTACACTACCAGATGAGAACAAAAACCTGACCTCAGCTGAGCTGGATAAAGACACTTTTGTCTTCTGTAGAGCTGCTTTTCGTTTTGTATTTTGTGGAGTTGATTTTCTTTTTGTAAGTTTGTGAATTTGTAGTTTTTTCAATGGTTTTTTCTTTTTATCATTAACAATGTTATTTTCCGGGTTATTACTGTGAAGCTGCTTTGAAACTATCTGCACTGTAAAGTGCTGTACACATAAATGTTACTTGACTATGGTGTTTGACTTTGGTAAGGATACATGCAACTTTTTTGTGTGAACTCTTTCTGCGGGCAGCACGGGTCACCTCAGTGTCCCGAACCACTGGACTCAACCAGGTCTGATTCCTGCACAAAACACAGACACCAGAATTACACGTGAAAGATAATAACATTAGGTTACTATCCATAATCATGTCACATACTCACAAACACAGATTCTGTCTTCAGACTGACTACTGTATACTCTCTCTCTCTCTCTCTCTCTCTCTCACACACACACACACACACACACACACACACACACACACACACACACACACACACAACTAAATAACTCGAAGTTCCCTGTAAAACACAATCAATTATCCAATATAGCTAATAACTGGCTATGATCTGTCAAAACGCAACTAAATGACTACTAGTCTTCTGCATAACATAAAGTGCTGTGATCCGAAATGCTGTATTTACAAAAAAATAACTCTAAAGTTACATATTTTTTCATCGATAAACAATTAATGTAATAAGTTAGATTTTGTTCTCTCGTGTTATTATATTGACAACTACAACTGCCATGGGGAGCCGTTCTCAAGATAATGTCAAATAGAGCAAACCACGAATCAAATAAAGTAATCAGATAACATTCATAGAAGAATACCATAATAATAAAACGTAATATTTACCAGTCCATGTCGCCTGTAAATTCTCAAATGCTAGCACACGGGATTTAGCGCCTTCACTTCTGAATCTGAGGCTCGTTCTTCTTCTGATTTGTGCATGTCACACTGCCCCCTACTGGCGCGGACGAACGAGTATTACAATAGTACCACCGTATGTCACCTACTGGCCACAGCAAGAATTACATGCATGGCTATGCGTCTCTTTATTTAATTATCTCACGTAATCCATTGAACTGTATATTGCAATATATAAGGATAACATTTAATCTTGTCCTGATTATATTGCATTAATATCTTTTCAAAAATATTTCCAGCCTAATCAAATTCAACATGTATCTATTACATTAGTGGCACATGACATGATGGGATCATTTTTTAATTTAGAAAATAAATTGAAATGTCATGTCTCATAAGTGGTATGTGGCTATTTAACGGATTCTCCTTACAAATGTCATTTAGTTATTAATGTCTATACTAATGTCAAGTAATCATTTCTCATATCAGTACTATATTATTACTATACCAATTTATATATAGCCATATACCTTAAATACTTAAACATTTCCACTGTTATTTTTCCATAAACAAAGATACTGAACATACACTATGATGGGCTTGTTGTCAAAATGGAACCTGGGACCTTTCAGCAACATTTAACCAGCAATTATGAAAAATAAATAAATAAATAAAACAAATACTGCAAAACCAACAATAGTCAAATACAGTGTAGTATATAATATAGTGTTAATACATAATGTTGTATATAATATAGTGTAAATACAGTGTTTTTCTAGAGGAATTGTATTTTCTTCTTTAGAACAGCTATGAGGTAATGGCTGCTGAAAATTCAGCTTTTCCATCAGAGGAATAAATTGCATTTATATAGGCCTACATTAAATTAAAATTAAATTAAAATTAAATTATATATTATATAGGCCTACATAAACCCCAAAACATAAAACAGTAGGTAAACTGGATCCTCAAGTGGCTTTGACTGCACCTGATTATCTGACATCATCATTTTCATGCATATATGACAAAGACCTGTGTAAATATCAGGTAGTGTTTTGCACAGTGACCAAAGTTCATCTTGTGGTGTTACGCTTAGTTTTTTTTTTTTTTTTTTTTTTTTTTGTATGTGCGTGTGTGTGTTTCTTTCAATAAACGTGTAATTATGTTACCGCTACCCAGCATCTCCTTTCAAATAAAGACCCTTTAACCACTGGTTGCATAATCACACGGTTAATTGTGCAGGAGGAAATCAATGTAGACTGGCATTTAGGTAAAACACTCACAAAACACTTGCATTTTACTTGACTACTTTCCACCATGTCAAGGTTTTATTTGACAGATTTTCAGTAAATATCATACAGTAAACAAGTGCTCTGCAAAAGTAAGTATATTTCCATTGAGTTGCATTTCATAAAAATAGTAGCTCACTTACAGGTTTAGTAACTAGGTAATATTAATACATAGTGTCATATTTATAGTTTTTAGCTGTACAGTGTGAACCGCGCTGTTCTTTAAGTTCTACACAGTGATACAGGCATTGCCTCCATGGCTCTACCGATAAATCATCTCATTTTAAATCACATTGTTTATCAGGTTGAATCTTTTCAGTGACGTCTCTTCAGCATTTGGCAAACTCAAGACAAAATAAATGGAAAAGCAGTGTGAATGCACGGACACTATTCTCTCTTTAAACAAACCAGCTACTCTATAAAATAAAGAAAAAGATAAGAAAAAAAACCCCTAAGGCCAGACACAAGTACATGAATGCAAATGCTAACTACGCAAGGTCATCACCTTTTTCTTGTTGTTGCGTTGCAAATGTGTCAGAATGCAATTCATAATGTAACACATTGCATTATTAATGTGATATTTGCATAATTCAGCAGCAGTTTTCTTTTTAAGGGCCAACTTTTGTCATGAAGGTAAAATTTGAAGTTTATTCAACATGTTATTAGCTAGCAAAATTTAAAAAAAAAAAGTCACTAAACAATTTTCTAAGACAAAAAGATTAACTGTCACTAGTGGTGATGTATAAAGTACAGCTAACACAGAAGACACTTTCAAACCGAGCAGACTAACTTGAACCTGTTGCGAAATCTGCGGGGAAAATATTCGCCCTCGCGCAGTCGATTTCTATTGAAATAAATGGATTTCACTCACAAAAATTAACCAAACAATAGTTTGAGTGCACCTTTACAGCACATTTTCCAAAAGTAAAGATACTTTTTTATTGCACTTGCATAAAGTATGGTTCTGGCTTTAAGATGACTTGTTCCTTATTCATAAAGTTGATTTTGTACTTTAAATCAAATTGTTAATTTCCTGTCACTATTGAGAGATATAGCATTTGTAGTGATCCAGCTCATTTTTCTCTTTGCTGATACTCTATGGCAAATACATTTGCTTTGACAATTTCATTGTCCATCTGGGATTTCGAAGGATGAAGCACTCAGAATGTAATAGCCACAGAGGTACACTCATTTTTTGGAGTGCTTCAATTAATTTGTCTTTATCAGGGAAATGCTAGCACTATCTTGTAATGACTAGATCATTGTCAGCTCTCCTTGTCATCTACAACAGTTGTCAAAGAGTGTCAGTGTAACCCTTCATCGCTTTATTTCTGTGGGAGATGAATATAATAGTGACGATATTATGTCAATGGATAGAACAGATGAGGTCTTGTCTGGGGTCATTTTCACAGAAACTACAATTGACAATAAACATATTAAAATGAACTAAATTATAAAAGTTAATTATATATATTGGATAACATTTTTGACAGTATTGCAGGACGAATACACAATGAAGCACCATTGGGGTCTTGACATGTTTGTTGTTTTTAAAAAAGTGAAGTGTGTAATTCCCGTGCCACCGTCAGTTATAAAATCAGTATAAAAATCATGAACAATTAAGACACTCCCTCAAAATCATGCAGTTGGCTGAGATCATGTTGTTTTGTCAGCCCAGAATTGCAGTTCTGTTTGATGCAACTAGATGCACAGAAAAGACCTATTTCACCTTCAAGTGATTGTAAAATGGTATATTTATTTATGTCAGTGACATTTATGGCAATGTAACTCATAAAAATGTGAATTATGAAAGAAAACACAGAATAATAATGTGTACTGAGGCCCAGATGTAACCGAAAAGTTTGTAAAATTACACCTTAACATTTCAAACGGTTACTTTTTTAAGCCCAAGTATTAAGCCCTTTCACACGACTCGCATCAATGTTCCCCAGTCCATTAAACTCAATGGAGCAAGAATCAAGCTAGAGTGAAAAGTCCCATTCACAGCAGGAATGATAACTAAAATGATAACTAAGTTAGCATCCACATCAACTCACAATAACATTCAGTTTATTACAAGCAAACAATGCAGTCATGTTGTCTGCTCCTTTAAATGCTAACTCAATTTTATAATGGTGGATTCTGATTCTGGTTGTCAGTGATTTTATGATTCATCAGCTGAAAAAAAGAAGAAAGTGATTCTCCTCTGCGTCATTACCCTACTCTCAACTTTATAGTTATCATTAGCGCCTTGGTGTGAATGGGACTTCAGCCACCTTGCTGTGTTGCACACAGATGTGTAACATGACACTTAAAGTTCAAACATTTTCAACTCTGACCTCATTTACTGTGGATTTTTCAAAGCGTTACCAAAGAAATCTCAAAGAAATTCCATTAGCTGAGACCTTTTAATTGGTTCTTTGTGTTTAAGTTAGCCTTCGATTAGCAAGCTAACATCTTAGCCTACTAGCTTAGCTAGTAGAGTCTGATAAACTGTGTCTATGTAGATACATCTAAATACAGCACAAGGTAGATGATGACATTCAAAGAAAAATAAAAAACACAAATAGCATACATTACCTTTTTCATGTACTTTCACTATGTGCTATTAGCAGGAACCATGTGAAAGAGACTTACCAACACATAACCTTTTATATGGGAATATGCTAATAAACAAATTTTCATAGCAGGATTTTGAGAATTAACTTCCTCGGAAATATTCAATGAATATCATGGATGCACAGCATATACTCTTTCCGGTACTGCATTTTATATGTTTACACGTCTACTTAAAGACAAAGTGCTTAACAAACATTTGAACTCCTGTCAAAGATATCATTAATAAATATCTGCACTTCTTTTAGAAGACTCTCACCTCTATTTCTATCTATGTATGAAAATAGCTTTGAATTTTATGTGGATATATCTATACTGTGAACAAAAATCAGCCTCTCTAGTCACAAATCAGCATTCAGAGACAGGGATGCGACCACATACTCATTCAGTTCTGGCATTACTGTTGCACAGTTTCTACGGAACAAGTTATCCAATGAATTTATAGCAGCCAAGGTTTTTTTTTTTTTTATGTCGTTGCCTATAATTTGGAGCTCCAATAAAGCATCAAGTGGTCTGCATAAGGCATGGGTGTCCACTTCTGTACTGCACAGTTTATCTCCAACCTGCCCCAACACACTTGCCTGGATGTTTCTAGTAATCCTGAAGTTTTTTATTAGCTGGTTCAGGTGTGTATAATTAGTATTGGAGCTACGCTCTACAGGACAATGGCCCTTCAGGAGCAGGATTGGACACCCCTGGCACAAGGCACTCTGCCCTAATCAAACCATTCTATATTTCATCAAAATCATCTTGGACTCAAATTGCTTTGTCTGTGTGCTCACGTAAAGGGAGAATAGATTGAGAGTCAAGAGAAGGTCAAAGCTCATTGGCTACTTCAGAAACTGGTACTCACACAGGGATTTGCAGCAACTGGTAGTCATAAATCATCAATAAGAGTTCGCGATTTTAAGAGACACAAGCGACCATCGGCATTGATCTTGAACTTGAGGCTTCAACTACCGATGTCAGTGTAGACAGTGAAGGTCATGTGATCTGTTTCCTGTTACAAATCTATATTGAAGTTGAGTAGTAACACCTATTGGCAACCACTTAAGTTTATATCGCTGTCAGTGGGAACGCACCTAAAAGTGGAATAGGAATGAATTCTAGATTACACTGTGTATGATATCAGTACTCAAGTATGGGCTCACAATGGTGTGTAAAGACCATATTTACAATATGTCTCACATATATGCAGTCATATAATATATCTATTTCTATATTCATTTTACCGACCCTTATACAGACATCTGCAGGTCAGTCTTTAAGGCAGAGTTCCATAGTCGAGCGTCCACTTATATAGAAGCTTTTTAATCATATTCATTCTTCAAATACACAAAAACTATATATCAGGCAACTCCTTCAGTATTCTTCATTTTTTAATGAAAGTGTATAAAAATTGCTGTAGCCACCAGTGGTGGTTCAAGAGTCAGTGGTTCTCTCTGAATGTACATCTCTGAATCTTGAGTGCTTTTCCCCCAAGTTCAAACAAGTCTGGGATTCTTTTTGCACGCAACATGCATCACTCATTCCACCGTGGTTCTATTTTTTGAGTGGATGCTTCCAGTTCTTAAGGTGGTGGGTGTCATATCCATTAAAATAACTTAGAATAAAATATAAATAAAAAATGCTCTGTCTAGAAATGCATGGAAAGGTCTTTAGGATTGTGAAAGGGTGGTACTTAGTCAAGGTTAAAACCAATCTCTTCCAAGTAGAGCAAGCCTGTGAAAAGCAATCAAGAAGAGCCCAAGCCCAACCAGTCCCAAATCAAGGCAGATCATGGCCAAAGATTGGTCCAAAACTTGGCCAAAAGTAGTCAAGGCCAAAAGTAAGGTGTGAACTTGGGCCTGAGATTATGATGAGATGTTATCTGCTGATGGTGGAGGTGGCTGAGTGCAGGGTACTGGGAAGCTTGTCCGAACCAGGGATCTTCCAGGGCCCTGGGGATACTGTGGTCTTCCTGCTTGATGCACTGTTGCTGGTCTTGGAATTGTGGCTGGGACGACTCATTTGCCCTTTCTCTGGTTCCTTTGTTAGGGCTTTGAATGGCACCAGAGCTCCATGTTGGTTGTTGCAACCATCTAAGCATCCGTTTCCCCCATTCATGTTGGTGTTATCTAGAGAAGTTTTAGGTGAGTCTCGCTTTCGAGATGGTGTGTTGCTCCGCTCCCTCCTGCGCTCCTTGGACTTTGCCCGGCTACTTTTGAGGGATTTGGGCTCTCCCGCAAGTTCATCAAGGTACTGTTGCTGACTCTTCCCTCCACTAGAGCGACGGTTGGTCCTGCTACCCTCCCTCTGCTTGGTCCCACCCCCAACTCCACCTGCCAGGGCTGACCTCTTCCCCACACTGGCCTGCTCCAGAGCCCTACTCTCTGGTCCTCTTGGACCCTGGGAACAGTCTGGACCTACTGCTTCCAAGGACGATGTATGAGGTGGGTTGGTGGGTGGGTTCATATGAGAAGAAGCTGATGGATTAGGTAAGCTGTCGAGGGGTGGTGCTACTTCCGACAGACTTGGGGCGGCTGTAGTGTGAGCATCCCAGGGGGCGTGACTATCTGCTGGGGAAACATGGAAACAGTTACATCCAAACATTCAAACCAAAAAAGAAAGAAGCACAAATGGAAACACGCTCACACACTAGTGTAAGAAAGATTAGTGGAAACAAGGCTAACACTGGCAGAAAAGTACTATCTAACGAACATGAACCACACACTCCCAAACCAGTTCAGTGCAAACCCCACCCTACAGCTGATTTCATCGATCAACTCAATCATATTGAGAAAATTCAGTTCAAATTGTAATGGATTCAATGACAAACAGTAATGCTATCTATCAAAATACTAGGTTAGGGTTTAGGTTGGGGTTAGGGGTTAGTAATTCTTTCAATGTTGTGTATGTGTAGGCATTCAGCACTGTGGTTTACATGACCAATGAAATCTTTAGAATCTGCTGCGAGGTGGGATTAGCACTAAACTGGTTTGCTGGAAAAAAATCACACAAACCACATTAACAAAAAAAACACCAAATGTACTGTGATATTACTATGGCTGTTCTCTACATTGTACCATGCAAATGGTATGGGATATGTATTATGATAATTATGCTTGAAGTATGTTGGAATACCAGGTAACTACAGTACCATGGTACATTACCACCTCATACCATCAGTGTATCATGGAATTGCCACAATATATTTCTTGTAAGGACACAAAGGACTATATGATACTGTTTGCATACATACCATACCAACCCCCATTTCTGACAGGGAATGGGATAGTTTTCAGCCAGTAATCTAGTTTCATGTGTGTCTGCTGGATGTGAAATCAGGTTGTCCCATGGGCTTATTCTGCTATCCACCCAACCTCCACACACACACACACACACACACACACACACACACACACACACACACACACACACACACACACACACACACACACACACACACACACACACATCACACCAAGATGCTAATATTGTAGTGACATCTCTACTCTTCCTCTCCTCAGACTTGCAATACACAATAGCATATTTTATCCACACACTCACAACCCAAACTGAAAGAGTGTCACCAAACTTAATATTCTCATCATACATTCCTAATCCTACCTGTCTCCTCATATATCACAGGATACACTGAGGACTGCTCAGCTTTCTACCAACCTACGAAGCCTATATGCGCCCAGGAGTCCATTTCAACCAGTGCTAACAATCGAATTGGCTGGGAATTTCAACACAAGAAAACAAACACTTACAACAGCATCTCTTTATCATTATGCTCCAAATACAAGGAAATACATCAAGTGTAAACAATTATGTATCATTGTGTCTCTGTGATAGCTTCTTCTTACTCTACTGTGGTAAATTTCTCTTGTTTATATGGTCCATGTGTAGAAATCACTGGCCTATAGAGGAAAAAGATGAATCCAAGCTCATAAAGGGATTTTCACTGTGAAATAGAAGACAGGTATGGAATATAAAACCATAGAGGCTGGCACAACCATCGCATGATGACTGTATTTCAGCTAGGTTTCTGTGGCGGCACTGAGATCTCAGTAGGACACTAAACGCATGAGAAGAGATGGCCAAGTGTGAGCAGAATTCAAAGTCAAGTGCGCATAGGGTTGTTTCAGAGGTTGTTATGAGCTCAAAGGCGTTAAGTTTTCATCACAGTGGAGTCAGTTACAAGAATGGTAAGAGTGTATGTGCATCTAGGGGTAGATCTGCTGTTTCTTTTTCAATTTGTGAATTTCAATAGACGTGTGCTTTCACTGTATCACCTAAAAGGAGTATGGTTGGACAATATACTGAATCTTCAAAATATATTCAATATTATTAGTTGGTGATGGTGATAAAAAATTGCAATGATTTTGATGCACTTTTTATTAGACCACTAATTTTCCTAAAAACCACAGTGGTAGGCCAGTTTGGAGTACTAATACAAAGATAATTTAATAGGATCTCTGATTTAAACTTCATTAAAGTGGTGATAAAGCTGGGAAATTCGATTCATTTATGTGAATAATTTTGCATGTTTGCTTCAAAGACTCAATGATTAATTTGGGTCATTGCTCAAAAATGTTAATGGAAATTCATGCTTAGCATTGTGCATGTTATGCAATGTTATGCACTTTTAAACCATTTCACAGCAATACATACTGTAAATATCTACAAAAATCTGTAAGAAATTTGACAAAAGACTATTTTTTATCTTTATCACCCCTTCACAGAAAGCTCAAAACAGCCTTTACTAAATGTTCTCTTGACAGATTCAGATACAAAACACACAATGTTATCAACTATAAATGCTATTATTTATAAATTTCTTTTATATACTGTTTATATAAATTAAATGAATAAAGAAAACAAAAAACAATCCAAACCACAGCACTCCAAGAAAGAATGATGATTGGTGTGTTAGAACGCATGCACTTTGTTACAAACCGTGTCTTTAGGATGGCCCATTAGGAAGAAATAGGGGGAGCCATGGTTGTCACTTTTCATGCACATGGAGAGACTGGAAGGTACCATTCCTATAAGAGGTGAAGTAACAACCTAGACCAATCGTTAGGGTTAGAACAGCAGCCACAGGCTAAGACAGTATTAAGATCAGTGCTGAGGTAGTATTCAGTGAGGAAAATTGAGAACAGAAGTGAGAATTACTGTATTTACTAACAGCCATAACACTGATGAAAGAGAAGAAGACTAGCTATATCTACATTAATACAAAGAGCATGCTGCCACAGTCATGTTAATGAAGTGTTGTGTTAGCAGGAAAATTGTATTAGTGTACAAGAGAATGTTTTTTTTTTTCAATCGCTTTGGCTCAATGCTTGAATGAGATATTTTTTTCTCTCAAAACAGTAAGTTCATATCATTGAAAACTTTGTTGCTTTTACAACATTTGAATTTCTTATTAATTTTATGCAAGTTCTACATCTTTTGGCACATGTGACCAAAAGAGTAAGTACAGTACAATAGTCTATAATTTGCAGAATAACAATCCACATGACTTGCTGATCAAAACTTATTAGTTAATTCTCAGTGAAACTACCATGTTCTTCACAACTAAAACATTCCTTTATTGCTTGTTGGAGAAAGTGGTAACAGCAGTATGAACTGATGGCGATATCTATGGACTTGTAGTGTAATCTGCTAACCCAGCTAGATGTTTTTATTGTTGGTGTTTTATTTTCTTTTAACATTAGAAATTTAGTGAAATAATAAATAATGATATAAAAAATAATGATAGATATCAATCTGCATATGTGATGGAAATTGGTTAAGATGATCTTTGGTATCTCCTTTGAAGGAATCTTGAGTAAAACAGTTAAATATTTAACAAAACACGTACAAAAGACCTGAACCAGAAGTGACGCAACCTGTTATGCAGAATAAAAAATTTTGTTGAGCAAAGCCCTAATTTTACTTACTGTTGAAATCTGTTTCTAAAAAGCTCAATATGACACACAATAGCATTCAGCTAGATAAAACTAATATTCTGCTATATTATAAACAGTCTGTGTATATATAAACATTTCCATGGGTTGATTAAAGCATTTTGACCACTACAGCCTTGATATTTAAAAAAAAAAATGTTTTATTTTGGTGTCATAAGCCAATTTAATGACACTATAACTAATTTGTGAAGCATGTAAATGTTATACATTAAAAACAGTTGTGACAGTTGCACTTACAGTTAAAAGAATGTTAAGACTGCTTAAAAAAATGAGCTAAAGCAGTTGAGAAAAACTAACCGATGGTGACCTTTTTCTAAAATGATCTACTAGGAATTCCCATTGAGAGCAGATTATTAATAATTATGTATCCAATAAAACCCGTCAACTGCAGAAATTTTGCTCCTGGTGTGAATAAATCTATAAGAATCCATTATTTCACAACATATTTCAATATGTATGTTGTGAACTTCTGCTAATCTGCTATATTATTAATTTCTTTATACATTACCCAATAAAATAAGACCTTCTCCAAAGATCTGTCATGTAATAAGACACATGAATGATTACTCCATCTCCTGAGAGCCTGTAAACTAAGTGAACTAAAGCTGTAGACATTTTCTGAGCAGTAAGGTACGTGTTAAGACAAACTGTGTAAACCTACCATATTCAGGGACCTGCCCTGTGCCTCTCTTGAGCAGCAGGCGAACCCTACGGCCACCCGATTTGATGAGCTCAATGGCCCGCGCGTGGGTCATATCCCTCGTGCTCTCTCCATTTATTTCAATGATCTGATCACCAACCTGAAAAAACAGACAAAATATGGCTATTATCTGTTTGAAAAGGCGTTTTTGATGGAAAATCCATCCTAAGCAAACAGTCTACTCTCCAGAATGTTTATCTAGCATTCAAAAACCTAAGTTTGTGAAGACAGAAGTGCAAATGCATGTACAGAACAGCAGTAATTATTTTCTGACAGCTTTGAATTGCACCCTCTCTGGTTTTAATGATAAAATTAATATGACTATCATTTATTAAGGATAATTATTCAGTAGGATCAATATAGGTCCATAACTCAAGTCGGCTGTTTCAGTTACGTGCTAATCAGCATTAGCAGTCATGAATGAGATCGAGTACTAATTAATTTCAGGATTAACATAAATGGATGAATGAATCATGGGTACAAGGTTCCTATGAGCTACAATACTGATGCTCTTCATCAACCTTGAGGAAGGTGTATGACTACGGAGGATAATGAGGGACTGGTTAATTGCCCTTCTTTGATACAAAGGAAGCTGGTATGATCAATATTACTACAATTAGTGTTGCTCACCAACTTATTTATTTCTCTTAATAATTTATGATTTAGCTTAATATTGCAGCAGTTGCGTCTCTAAATTCATCTTCATTACAGCATAGCCATCAAAATGCCACTTGTGTAGCGAATCCACCGCCTTTAATACATTTGAAGAAAATTACTGTCAGTACTGTCAGACTGTCTGATCATTTGCTGTGAGCAATATTCCTGTTATTATGCATAATCTGTAGGTCTCATTGTGTGTGTGTGCGTGTGTGGGCTAAGATAGTTTTGCTTATAAAACGGTTATAGATTTTTTTTTGTTCATTTGTAAAATATCTCTGTTACCCTGTCGAACAAACACACATTTTTTGTTGTTTATCAATGTTCCCATGTAGATGGATTTATCTCAATCTCTTTTCAGTGTTTTGCTCTGCCAAAATATCTTTAAACTGGTATGTTAAAAATATTTGAAAATAAAGTAAAAAAAAAATTGTCGAGACACTTGAATTTTGTTTCTTTCTGTTGCTCTTCTTCTGCTTCATTACTACTTGACTAATCATTCAGAAAACCCATAGACTAGTTAATGATACATACTAATTTATAATACCTAATTTGCTTTATTTTATTTTTTACACACACACACATACGCACACGCACACCCACACCCACATTTTTATAATGCAATGCAATGCAATTCAATGCAATGCAATGCAATGCAATGCAATAATATAATATAATATAATATAATATAATATAATATAATATAATATAATATAATATAATATAATATAATATAATATAATATAATATAATATAATATAATATAATATAATGTAGTAGCCTAATGATTGTTTGCCATTGTGTAAAATAAAACATAGCATAATAAATAAAAATTATAATCATAAGCATATTGGTTATTAGAGAAAAAAAATATGATTGGGAAAAAAAGGCAATCTGAAGTCAATTAGGAAAATAATTTTTCACAACTTTAATAAATACTATCATAATTTCCATTAATACAGAAACAAATAATTTAGACAAGGTTGCATAATTTTGAAAATATAGGTTCCCCTAAAACAGGAAAAGCATATATGCTAATGCTTAGCATGTACAGTACAGGTCAAAAGTTTGGAAACATTATTATTTTTAATGTTTTTGAAAGAAGTCTCTTCTGCTCATCAAGCCTGCATTTATTTGATCAAAAATACAGAAAAAACAGTAATATTGTGAAATATTATTACAACTTAAAATAATAGTTTTCTATTTGAATATACTTTAAAAAAATAATTTATTCCTGTGATGCAAAGCTGAATTTTCAGCATCATTACTCCAGCCTTCAGTGTCACATGTAACTTCCAGTCTATCACATGATCATTTAGAAATCATTCTAATATTCTGATTTATTATGAGTGTTGGAAACAGTTCTGCTGTCTAAAATATTTGATGAATAAAAGGTTAAAAAGAACTGCATTTATTCAAAATAAAAAAAAAAAATTCTAATAATATATATTCTAATAATATATTTTCTTTACTATCACTTTTTATCAATTTAACACATCCTTGCTGAATAAAAGTATTGATTTTATTTAAAAAAAAAAAGAATAAAAAAAAATTACTGACCCCAAATTACTGACCAGTAGTGTATATTGTTATTACAAAATAATTTATATTTTAAAAACATAGCTTTTTTTTTTTTTTTTTTTTTTTAAAAGTATAACATGTTCTGAAAAAATATTAAGCAGCAGAACTGTTTCCAACTTTGATAATGAATCATCATATTAGAATGATTTCTAAAGGATCATGTGATAATGATCCTAAAAATTCAGCTTTGCATCACAGAAATAAATGATAATTTAAAGTATAATAAATTTAAAAACAATTATTTTAAATTGTAATAATATCACAATATAAATTTTTTTTTTCTGTGTTTTTGATCAAATAAATGCAGGCTTGATGAGCAGAAGAAACTTCTTTCAAAAACATTAAAAATAGTAATGTTTCCAAACTTTTGACCTGTACTGTAGGTGCACTGAACTTGTCTTGTGTCTGTGGACTAATTGGCCAGGGGCTGGGGAAAAAGAATGAGCCAATTATAGTAACAAATGGAGTATTCCTCTCAAATGGTCTAGATAATGTGGAAGTCCGGACAGGTCGCTGCCAGTGCTGGGCGGCTAGTTTTTTATGACTCATTAAGATCTTGTTTGAATGAGGGGCAGAGAGCAGTATGACCCTCAACTCTCTCATTACTGACAAGGAGTGTCTCGTTTTTTTGTTCCTACACTATGTCTGGGGCCGGTTCCTCTGACCTCTGGGCTTGAGATTGTTAGTAAAAGCATCACAGCTAGCAGTGTCAGCATCTCTCTCATGTTTTTGGTGTATCTAGAGGGCATGTGTGGAAATCAACAGGAGCAGCAGTGTCTACTGGGGGCTATATGACTTCATGACTTTTTAAATACCACGGGTCTGTTCCACCACAAACTTATTATAGATTCAAAAGGCATTTTGTGTGCTGCGGTTATATTTATGCTCCAAAGGAAGACAGGATGATGTTTACAGTCAGAACTGAGGCTCTTGAATGGAAGGGAACGGTCACTGTGTGTGATCTGCAGGTAATGGACTAAATATGAAAGGCTGTAATGAGAGGTAGAAAAAGCAGACAATATCCTAAGGGGACTGTTTTATTCACATTATCTATGACAGCTTCATTACAGATACGAGCTGAACAAGGAGCAGAATAGCAGCAGAATAAGATGGATGGGTAGATGGACAGATAGACAGACATACAGGAAGACAGATGATGGATGGATGCATAGATAGACAAATAGACAGACATACACAGAGATTGACAGATAGAGGATGGATGGATGGATAGACCAAAAGACAGAGGAAGACAGACAGACAGAGATAATGGATGGATGGCAGGATGGATGGATGGATGGATGGAGGGATGAATAGATCAATGGACGGACAGACCAATAGACAGACAGATGATGGATGGATAGATGGACAGACAGACAGACAGACAGACAGCCAGACAGACAGAAAGGCAGACAGATGGAAGGACAGGCAGGTAGATAGATAGATGGACAGATGATGGATAGATTGATGGACAGACAGATAAGACAGACAGCAGAACGCTCACCCTCATTCTTCCATTGCGTATTGCTGGTCCGTCTTCAGCCAATCGCAGAACGAACAGGTCCATCTTATACTCGCGGCCTCCACGGATACTAAAGCCAAAACCTTTCATACCCTTTTCCAAATCAACCGTGAAGTAATCAAAATCCTGCAAACACACACATACATATTATGGACATTTTATGGACATGCATAATGCATACTTTATGCAAATGAACTGTCAGTGCTACTTCAGTGATGAATTATGATATTTCTACTCCATATAAAACTGTAGCACAGTGTATGCGTGAATACATAGTGGGATCAGAGCTACCTGTGGCATCCTGTAGTCGGGTAAGGGGAAGGTGCGAGGGTCAGTGGACAGCTGTCTGTAGTCCAGCAGCGGGGGGTGTCTATAATCGAGCGTTGGTGGCTGTCGGTAGTCTGCTACAGGAGGGTGTCGGTAGTCCACCGGGGGCTGCCGGTAATCAGTGAACGGCTGCCGAATATCAGGTTTTACATCCTGCCTTGCTTTCACCTCTGACCTGTAGCTGGACAACCAATTAGAGCAGAACCAATGGCATTTGGTGAAAAAAGAGTTGGACTATGGTGTTTTTACTACTATGGTGTTTTTATGGCGCTTTCTTGTCAAACTTGTCTGCAAAATGTGGACCTATATATATATTGTATGTCTTGTATCTTATACAATCTTATATCTTATATATATACGAACTGGGAGATTCTCTCATAATATTTACTCTGTTTACGTCTGTTTTCCAGCAGATGCCGTCAAAAACGACTTACCCCTGACGGAGCTACCTCTCTAATGAATTTTAAAGTTTAATGCAGGATAATGTTCTGTTGAAAATGGCGAAGCCTGAGGAGCTCTAGGGTGTATATTGAAACTTGAGTGAGCATGGAGAGGAAGTGAAATCATTGGTCCCTGCAGGCTATATAAATGATTAAAAACTGTTTTAAAGAGCCATGTAGGTAAATTATTCATTTCTGTAAGAGATAAGTGATTTTACGCAACAACCTAACAGTGAGAGGAAGTCTGTGACTCAGAGAGGTTCAGATTCACTCTATAAATAGTGAACTTTAGTAGAGTTTTAACCTGAATACAGAACAAGTTTGACTTGAATTCATCCATTCAAATGATTAGGGATGCACATTATTTCAGTTCCATATTGGTTAAAAGTAATCTTCAGCAATATATATATAATTAATAACGTTCATGCTGGACATAATTATGATGTCTAAATCCATTAGCATTTAAAATTACTGTTTTTTTTTTTTTTTTTTTGTAGCCAACAAGTGTAGCATTTTTTTATTTATTAATATCAGTCATAACATACAAGGGTGTGGTTAAATTAGCAAAATTTTGCAATATTTCCATAGCGAGTTTTTGCATCTTTCAGCAATTTTTTTTTTAAATCACTTGGTTTCACCCTTACAAAATTCACAATTATATGGATTTCTATTGAAATGACTTTCACAGAGCAACAGTAAAACTAGTGCAACAGCTTAAAACATATTTAAGTAATAATGTCATTTGTGTTGGTGCCTTGCCTGCTGTCATGGCTGTAGATCTGTACTGGCACTGCGGATGGCTGGGTGGGTGGGTTCTGTTGGGTCACTGAGCCGGGCTGATTGGCTGGGCTGGATTGAGTGACAGGGCTTGGTTGTGCTTCTGAACTATGCTGCATTATGGGACTGGGGTGAGGTGCAGAGTTGAGTTGAGGGGTGGAATTGGCTGGATGGGCAGCACCGGTCTGGTTCACAGTGCTGGGTTGGCAAACTGGACTGGGCTGGGCCATAGGGCTCTGCTTCTCTGAGCTGCCTGCAGAAGGCGTGCTGTTCGTCTCTGAAAAATAGAGTAAAGACAAAAAGCTAAGCTATTTTCAGAACTTCTCTTTGTAACACAGGTATTTTTAATTCTAAAGCAATAGTTTAAGGGTTGCATGAGTACCGTTTGCATGTAATTTTACCACTTAATTCACAGAAATAATTATGCAAATAAAATAACATCGCAAACATGCCCAAAATCTGTTAATGCAATTTGTATCACACAGTTTTCCATCTTGGAGGCTGGTTCTGAGCGCTAGTTCATGAAGTATTCAGCAGACTACCATAATCTGGCATACTTTACTAAACGGCACAGCATTACAATTTTGACTAAGGAAGAATCTATATTAAACATAATTTACATAGAAAGGAAGCATGTTAGCATAAAAAAGGTTGCCATTTGTATTTAATTTTAGCACTGACACTTCAGTCACAATCTCACGAACCACCTGTAATTTTATCTCAAATTACCATTCAGAAAAAACAGTAATAGCATCCAATCACATTTTATCTTCTAAAAATACTTATACTATGTTTGAAAAAAAAAATGTAAAAGGATAGCTTGTTTGAAATACAGTAGCTCAGATTACTTTTTTAAAAAAAAGTCAGAGGCTCCTTAAAGCTAGTGTAAAATCTCTGCTTCACCAAGTACATGGCAAAAATAACGTTCCAGAAACACACTGACCAGTCCTTTTACCCCACCCTTTTCCATTATTCAGAAAACAGGTAGTCCCGCCCAACCCACACTATTGGTTGAGTCATTTGACATCTCAGAGCAATGTTCAGGAAGTCAACCTATAAATGGCCCACTAACAGTTGTCTCTGCATATTAAACTCAGATAAAAGAAAGTATTTTAATATTGAAATGGCTATTACACATAGTCGCTTCAGTAGAAGAATTAGGTAAGAATCAATATTTGCATAAAAGTCCCTTTCAAACTCTTTCACAGATGTCAACTTACCCTCCTGAGGGATGATCCTGAGTGTGACGCTGAGTCCCGCGTCCTTGATCAGTTTGACGATGTCGGCATGTGGCATGTTGATGATAGACTGATTGTTGACAGCCAAAATACGATCTCCAACCCTGAGCTTCCCACAGTGGTCTGCTGGACTTCCCTCAATGATCCGGCCGATCTTATGGGGTACGGCTGACAACACACACGCACAAATACTTTTTACGTAACATATCGAGTGAGCTCTCTATCTGCACTCTGTTCTTTCCTGTTAGTGGATCTGTTTTTATATATGAGCGTGGGCGCTGCATTAGAACACTGTAACTAGCCTCTTCAGCCCTCAAATAGAAGTGCATCCATTATTAATACACAGGTTTATGAGGACATGCTGCACTTTTAAAATCACTATGGCCCTTTGAAGCAGCCAACCTGAGTGAGCTATTACAGTAAAGGAACATTCCAGATTGAAAATAAGTTCAAATTAAAATGTGTGAAGTGTATAAAAATAATTATTTCTTACCAGCAGCAGCCGCGGATTCAGACCTGTTCAGTGAACTGATAATAACGAATCCGAACCCTTCGCTTTCCTTGCGCTGGATGGTGACATCGCTAGGCTGCAGATTCTGATTGGCTACAGTGTCTGGTGGGGAGGAGCCTGTGGTGGATGGGGCAGAGTTATGCAAGGGGGCGGAGTTGTTACAGAACATTCTGGAGTTTAAGTCACTCCTGGGGGAACTATGCTGGGTTGATCCAGGACTGCGGCCGTTTTCTGGACAGTGTTCACCTGAAGATAAAAGAGCGAGAAAGAAAAGGACTCTGAAATCAATCGTTATATATATTTACGAAGTTGATGGGAGGAGCCAATGAGCAAGACCTCAGTCTTATCATTATTAAGACATAAATTTTCGGACATCCATATTTTATCCCGGAAATATATTGTGTTTAAAAAAGAAATTTTGACCAGGCCTAGAATGAATATAAATCTGAGTGTTGTCTGCATAAAAATGATAATGAAGCTCAAGTTATCTTAGAAGCAGTCTGAGTGGAAATATGTAAATGCATAAAAGTAAGGGGCCTAAAATTGAACCTTGAGGAACACCCGTACGGACAGAGCCCATTTCAGACCGAAAACCACTCATACAAACAAATTGTTGACGATCAGTGAGGTAAGATCTAAACCAGGTTAAAACAGTCTCAGAAACACCAGTTTCCAGATGATTGAGTAAAAGGTTGTGATTAACAGTATCAAAGAGACACAAGTTCAAGAAGAATAAGAACAGATAGAGAACCAAAATCTGAGGCTATTAGCAGATCATTGGTGACCTTGACCAAAGCTGTCTTAGTAATATGAAATTTTCGGAAGCCAGACTGAAGGGGTTCAAAAAGATTATTTACTATGAGATGATTGTGCAGCTGCAAAGCCACAACACATTCTATATATTTGATTCTAATTGGTTAATCGTTGCGATCATTGTGCAGTAAAATATTTCTGTATTATGACCACTAAACTATATATTTCAGAAGTTCATGAGTTTCTAGTCAAAATAAGAACATGAAAACATCTTTTTGTACTGGCAAGGAGGTTTTGTGTTTTGAAAGTACCAATATTTTTTTTTACATAGTATATAACAATTTACAAGCTTGGATAAGATTTTATTATATGCTTTTGTAGTAAATATGAGAGTAAATACATGTATAATGTTACAAAATATTTCTAATTCAAATAAATGCTGTTCTTTTAAACTTTCTTTTCATCAAAGAATCCTAAAAAAAGCATGATATCAGAATATATCAGAATGATTTCTGAAGGATCGTGTGACAGTGAAGACCGGAGTAATGATGATGAAAATTCAGCTTTCCCATCACAGGAATTAAATTACAATTTTTACACACACACACACACACACACACACACACACACACACACACACACACACACACACACACACACACACACACAAACAAATTATTTTCAATTGTAATCATATTTCAAAATATTACTAGAAACAATTATAACTTTAATATTCAATCAAATCTTTTTTTCAGGATTTTCTAACACCTTTCCCTGTTTTTTTATTTATTTTTTACCTCTAACAGGTACATTAAAAATATTAAATACAATTTTTTGGTTACAGAAACAGGTATCAACTACTATGAATACAAGTGAATGTGAGAGAGGAAGAAAGAAAGAGTGTATAGTATAGGGTTTGGCTAGAGCTGGTCTTAAGTCCTTTTGTGATCAAACGGTAAGCCAAAAAAAGCCAGCAGCCAGATATTTCCTCAGCTGCTCCACTGAGATGAAAAGGGGGAGAAACGATTGTCCAGGGAAGATAAGACTGAGAGGATGAGCCAGACAGCGGGATGGATGAGGGAGGTAGAGCTCGAGAGGGCACAGAATCTGAGCCTCAGCTACACTAAGAATTATTAGACAGAGTGGACGGGAGAGGGAGAAAGAGACAGCAGAGGTAAAGTATAACAGAACCTGCTTATATATATACACTTATATATATAAGAGTGGACGGGAGAGGGAGAAAGAGACAGCAGAGGTAAAGTATAACAGAACCTGCTTATATATATACACTTATATATACTTTACAAATTTTATAATTGCTGTAACTGTCAGGAAATGACAAGCTTTAGCCTTTAAAGGTTGTTTCTTCAGCTTCAGGCAGATTTATGCCCCAAGGGTTTATTATTATTATAACTTTATTATTATTAAAACAAATGTCAGTTTTTTTATCTTTTGATATATGAACGTCATTTTAAATCTGCACTGGAAACTTTGGATCATGCTACCATAATTTATTCTTGTTTTTTTTTTCAAATGTGTTTTATGTGTATTTTTTATTGCTTAACTCTTGTCCTAGTCCCAGACTTTTAATCTTAAACTATGAAAATCCATTTTGAAAATACATGTTACATGTTTAGAACTATGATAATAAAAAAAAAGCTAAAATAAACTATTTCATTATTGAATTTATTCCAATGAAAATATTTACAAATTTTATTATTTGTGTTTTTGTCAGGAAATGACAATTTTTAGCCTTTAAAGTTCATTTTTTATAACAAAAATTTAATGTTAGTGTACTTGGTTACCATGGAGACAACAGTGAACTGCATGCCTGAGATAAAATATAAGACGTGACGGTGAAGAAGAAATATCACATCAGATTCAACACAAATAAATAGTCGAATCCCTTGTGTTTTGCTAGCTTGCTTGTGGGGTGTAAAAGCTTTTTTAAACATTTTATGTTCACTTTTGATATTATGATTGTGTGTCATTTCCAATCAAACTGTAATATTTGTAATATTATGCAGAAACGTTGTTTAACTGTGTTTTTAGGATACATAAAATGTAGTGAAATGAAACTAGCCTTAGTAAGACAAAGAAGGTGGCCGAATTCCACTCAAAATGTAAAAAATGACATTTCTACCACAAATTCCTATTAAACACAATAGATATGACACTATATTAAAAACATACATTCAAAGTTGGACATTGTTGGTAGACAAATGAAACAAACATCAGCCATTTCTCACCTGTGGACTGAATTCTCCGTCGTACAGTGAGTTTAACCTGCCCAGTCCGGGCCGCCCCATGCATGAGGTCAATGACGTATCGGTGGGGTTTTCCAGCCACAGGGATCCCATCGACTGACATCAGCTCGTCTCCTGGCCGAAGACGCCCGTCTTTATTTGCTGGGCTCTTCTCAATGATTGCACCAATCAGGATCTGTAAATGTACAGCACGGTTACTACAGACTCTCTTTAAACTGTGTACAGAAGCTACAGTGGACGAACAGACACATTATCATGTTAGCAAATGACAGTGAGCTCTGTTTTAGGAAGCGTGTGGTTAGTCCTAGAATACGGGCCTTCTCCTGAGCCTCCGGACTCACAGGCTGTCCTGGTTCCTCTCCGCCCAGGATCCTGAAGCCGAAACCAGACTTCTGTCTTCGCAAATGCACCTCCACCTCCTGGAACTCTGATGGTGTCAATGAAAGCAGACATTTATCTCACAACTTAGTCATTTCTCCAGATTATTCTCATCCTTCAAGTTTAATTTAGTGTTCTGGATGACATTTAAGACCCCCATTTCTGTTCATTGAGTACTTATTTTGTAAAATCATTCATTTTATGTTCTTGAACCTGCATTCAGAGGTTCATTCTCAAGGCAGTGAGAATGATAAGTGGCAAAAGCTGGCAAAAAATACAACTTTCTCCAGCTAGTATTTCACAGAGGTCATAATAAGTGGTTAAAAAAATACTAGACTTTCAGACTTTATTTGCAAAAATGTATAAAATATTTAGATTTTCAAGTTTATATTGGACTTTTATTTGATGCACCTATGAATGATTTTAATGTGCAAGGCATTACACTGTACTTTCTATTTAGACTTTATTTTATTACCATTTCAGAGCAAATACATAAATACTAAATATTATTTCCAGCCTTTTTACAATATATACCAAATATTGTTCAAAGAAGTTTTTACCAGATGTTTTTTTTTTTTTTTGTAATGATCGTTTTGATGAAAAAATTCCATAAATTGTCATATGATTTTAGGCATATGATTTTAATATTTGAATATAATAAATGCAGAAAAATGTCAAACTGCAACAGGCCAAACTTTATACCAAATATTTAATATAAATGTACATGAAGTCATAAAAAATGGATATAAAAAATGAACTTCAAACTTTCAGACTTTATTTTATGCAGCACTCCTTCTGTCAGGTTTGCTCTGTTTTGGGTGTAGATTTATTTACTCACCGGAAGGGTCAGCTGAGAGAGCTGCTCGAGGAAGCCCTGGCTCTAAGAAAGGGAGAGATACAAGGACAGCCCATAAATCACTCCTTATATAAACACACACACCTGGAAATATACGAACTACAACATAGACATCACCTGCTACAAAGCAATGAAGATATATGTGAACATACAGTGTCCATAAAAATGCACTTTTTTTAAAAACCTACACACGGCTATGTATTATGCTATATGTATATTACATTTAAACTAGGTGCCAGGTGAAGCTTGAACCTGATTCTGAGAGGAAGTCTTTTCTGAATCATTTCTGAAACCTCATCTGCCTCTCTCCTGGAGCTGTTTGATATTTGCAACCACTATGCTGGTGATATTTAACTGACATATTGGTGTATATTGTGATGATTTACCAGCTTTTCATTCGACTGTAGCAGTAGGCTGTTTAAGTACGACAGCGTTAAGATGTTAAGCTCTCTAATTTAAACCTCAATTGCATTAGATTTTGATTAATTTAGGCAAATTAGCTCTTTTGAAATGAATCAGTTCAGAATTAAATTATTTGTGGAAGTCTCTGTGTGATATTTTGCATGCTTTGGAATGTTTCAATAAACATTTGCAGTTGAATATTGCTGTTTATTATTATTTATTGTAAAATGAGTGCATATAAAACGATTAAATCATTTCCTTTGCATTCAAAAAGAAGAACATGGAAAACGCTTTAAATACATTAACTTTTTAATGATTGACAGAATTTACCATACAACACCATTTCAGAGCAAATACATAAATAGTGAGATATTAATTTCAGTCTTTTTACAACATAAATATTGTTCAAAAGTGTTTTTTTTTCTCTGTAGTGATGTCCTGATAAGGTTTCATCATGTCAGAAATGAAAAAAGTCGTAAGAAAAGTATAAAAAAAAGTATAAAGCAAAAGTATAAAGGTATAAAATTATAAAAAAGTATAAAGGTTTATTAACTCAACCATTAAAAATTCCATAAAATGTGCATTAACATAAACATTAAAACCTAAGCTCCTGAAATGCTTGAATATAATACGTATTAATGAGATTTTAAAAGTTTCTGTTCACCAACTTGACAGAATGCAAAATCTCTACAGCATCTTTGCAACATCAAGTGCATTTTAAAACAGCTTTAAAACATGAACAGTGTTGTGACTGATCATACTCAAACATTCCTGACACTTTCAGTTTAGAAAGAGGTGCAGTTTCACAAAATTAGGCTGTTTAAATCATCTTCCTCAAAAAATGAGATGCGGCTCACAGAAAAATATGCATAATGTAATCAACTCTCAGGAAGCGAGCATACTTACCTTAAAGAGAAACTGTTTGCACACCAAATCTATAATCACCAGCGTATCTACAATAGATGCTAATATCATAGTAATAATAATAATAATAATAAAGCAAAAACCTCTTATAATTCTATGGAAAATCATTGCACAAGAGAGAAGGTAATCATCAAACAACATCAACACTAACCAACATCTCCATTGCCAACCTGTCATTGCCAGCTGTGGATACTAAAGAGAAAACTATATACAAAATAAAGGAGGAGGTATAGGCTAGGAAATCGTAATGAGGAAAAGCACACCTGCTGATTTAAAACAGTTGAAAAATGTCAGTAGAAAAAGGTTTATGCAAATGGACAGTGAAACGATGAAGTGACCAATAATGGGAGAGCAGACAGAAGTTGAATAGAAGCGCCTGCAAGCAGCAGAACATGTTGATGCATGTTGATTCAATCGCTGTCAGTCAGTTTAAAGCACCTTTAGAAATGCAAAATAAACTCTATTGACACTTCAGACTTATTTGTTCAATATCCATTTCAAACTATTTGTTGAATTAAAAATACTCTTCTACTTAAAATGCAATGAATATGAATGTTGGTTCACAGGGACCTCGGAAAAGTTCAGATAGCCTGTATGTGTGGTAAAGTCTCTAAATTTGATTAAGACAGTACCTGCATTAATAATGTAAAGTGTTATATAACGTCAAAATCACTAAGACCACTAAAATTCTCCCAGACCCCATAGCAGCTCTACACAGGTCTCATTGTGGGAAAAATTCCAAACTGACAAGATGCAACAACATCAAAACACTTACCATGGAGGACAACACTGTAAGACACAACAATGAAAAAGTAATTTTTGAGTCTGAGAGAGCTGACATGGTCACTCAATATCTTGTCGCTCATTCCGATCTTACCGAAAAGATAGCTTTTATCATTAGCTGTTTTAGCACATTGTGTCTCATTAGGACACACTGCTACATATATTTTAACATGTACAACAGGAAATGCAATTGGTGTTTGGTGTGCATAAGCAAGTATGCAAATTGGAAAAGTACAGTAGGGTAAACAGCACAGATTAGCAGTAGGCATTAATGCTAGCTTTAGGTGCTAGCAAGAAGTTGCTACGGTTACTTACGCCTATTCTCAAAGATAGCCCTGGACTTCTCATACAGGTCATAGGGGTCAGGCTTGGTCAGGTCAAACTCTGGACCTGAGGGCCAGTGCAGATATGGAGCGCTGTGAGGGAGAGCATGGATAGATAGACTGGCTGTGGGACTGCTGTAAGGATCCCAATGTTCCAAGACCTGCAAATACACCGGCATTCAGTAAAGCGCCCAGCGCTGAGCTTATTAATATGCTGAACTGAGTAAGTAAACTGCGCTCTTCCAGGCAACTTCCGCCTTGGAATATCACTGGCCGGGGGATAGGAAGGTGTTTAACAATGAACTCACTTTTGCGGTAATTAGTTTTTAAATGAAGCATGCACACAATACGTGGCAAGTTAGTTCAAACTCAGCAAAATAAGGCAGCATCAAGGGCTCATCAAGGACGCTTGATGCGTTTCTCTATTGCTGACGACACTGAATGTAATCTTTGTGTTTTCTCATACTAATGCGGCTGTGGGCGAAACGTTCCCAAACTACTTCAATACACCGGGCTCTTGCATGACACCCAAAATTAGGTTATGCAAATAGAAGTTGCAAAGAACAGCAAGCAGGCATAGTCCACTTTTTCTAATATTAAAGCTGTTGTCACAAATGATTTGATTGCTTGCTTTGAACCCAAGTTTGATTCCCCCACCCTCTACCCCTGGTAGTCACTTTGCACTTTTGTACTTTTTACTAGTTCCGATTCCTCTTAATGGTTTCATTAATGATTCTCTTAGTAGTTTTACAGAATATTTATTTGAAAGAAAAAATAAACAAAAAACAAACAAAAGATGCAATTCCATTAGCAAATTATGAGATGATTTCAATAAATAAATGTAAAACAATTACACAGATGTTTTTAGAATGTGAAAATTGTACAAATTGTGTATTTTAAAGGGATACTCCATCCCAAAATGAAAATTTTGTCATTAATCACTTACCCCCATGTCGTTCCAAACCCGTAAAAGCTTTGTTCATCTTCGGAACACGATTTCAGATATTTTGGATGAAAACCCGGAGGCTTGTGACTGTCCCATAGACTGCCAAGTAAAATACACTGTCAAGGTCCAGAAAAGTATGAAAAGCATTGTCAGAATAATCCATCTGCCATCATTTGTTCAACCTTAATGTTATGAAGTGACAAGAATACTTTTTGTATGCAAAGAAAACAAAAATAAAACTTTATTCAACAGTTTGTCTCCTCTGTGACACTCCACATCAGCGTAGTGACATTTTGGAGAATATGAGCTGAATGCAGGAAGCGTACGCTCTTCTGTGTCAGCCGCGCCACATGGATGCGCTGTTTTCATTCAAATCAAAGCGTAAATACAAGTAAAAAAACAAATCCTTGTGGCATGGCTGACACAGAAGAGTGCACACTGCTTGCGTTCAGCTCATATTTTCCAAAATGGCACTACGGTGATGATGAGAGACACAGAGGAGACTAATTGTTGAATAAAGTCATTATTTTTGTTTTCTTCAAATACAAAAAGTATTCTCGTTGCTTCTTACGTTACAGCTGAACCACTAATGCCAGATATACTATTCTGACGATGCTTTTCATACTTTTCTGGACCTTGACACTGTTATTTACTTGGCAGTCTATGGGACAGTCACAGGCCTTCCGGTTTTCATCCAAAATATCTTAAATTGTGTTCTGAAGACGAATGAAGCTTTTACGGGTTTGGAACGACATGGGGGTAAGTGATTAATTACAAAATTTTCATTTTAGGGGTGGAGTTACCCTTTAATAATTTTTTAAAAAAGTAATACCGACAACATACATAATGTGTATCTCTAACTACATATTGTCATGTGAACAACCAATCAATAACTAAAAAATGCAAATGATTTAATTTCTATATCTGTTAATTTTCTTGATTTAGGAAAAATTGTGTATATATGATTTGCAGATGTACCCGGAATCACCATTTCAAGCAGACACCAGGGTTGTGTGCCATGAAGAACGCTTTTTAAAATTTCAATTAAATTGACTAAATTTGATTTAGGTAGCAGGAAATAGAATTCTATTAAAAATTTGATTTATATAATTAAAATACAATTTAAATCAATTGAAAGAAGAAATTTACCCCAATAAATACAACAGTAATCAAGAAAAAGGACGGGTTGTCACAACAAACAATCTGCTAAAATTCTTTGAATTGCAATTAGTAAATTCTACATCCTATCATTCAGATTCATACAATTCAACTTCCTGTCAGTCATGGCAGTTCAGTTCCAACTTTTGAGCTGACAGCGAGGTGATTAAACAGTACCCAACCCTGGACAACAAATGGATTTGGGTTTGTGCCAAAAGCTTTAGTGTTAAAAGCGCCCTAAATGCAAAGCCAAACAAAAGGCATAATTGAAGAAGAGGAAGAAAATAAAAAAATAGAAAGAAAGTAGATGCCAGATTGAGAAAGATGCCAAGGCTTATTAAAGAAGGTCAGTGTTAGCATGTTAATCTGGAGGAGCTCAAGAGGATGAAGGCAAATGTCTCTGGGCTGCTGTGTACAGCTGGGAAACAAACAGATTAAAACGTCACTGCCAAGCAAACTCATGCACACGCTCACATTAGCTCATAGATGAAGTTATTATTGCCGGAGCGAAGCGCTGTGATGTACATACTCTTGTAAATAGGTTTTTGCTCAAAGCAATCGTTGCTCAAAGAGGCTCACACTAGAGGTCTGCTTAAGGACAAACCATTTTGGGTGGGTTCAAGTCAGTTTTTATACATAAATTCAGGGTTGGGTTCTGGGTTCAGGTTTGTGATGAATTAAAATTACAGTTTTATTATAAATATTTTATGTGCTTACTTAACTTGTTATATCTTTGAAAATGGAGGCATATGAGTTTACATGCTCATAGATGAAATAAAAAGAGGATTTCTTTAGACTGTCAAAATGATTTAGCCATTTCAGAGCAAATACTGTATATAATCATCAATATTATAACTACTGTCAGAAGTCTAAAAGATATTAACTTATTTCAACTGTATCATTCCATTACTATTATAAAGCATATTCATTTAGGTTGTTCTCATATGGATTACAACATTTCTGAAGTCTGAAGCCAAAGCCACATTATCATGTGCTCGTATCGCATAATTTCAATCCATTGAATGATTCAGTGCTCTGACCACATAATCGTGACATTCAATGTAGGCTAATACTCTTTGGACAACGATAATTGCAGAAAAAATGGACCATTTTAACATTTTCCAGTCATGAAACTCTGGCTGTGGAGACATTCTTAAAGCAAATGGTGTCTAGTTAAACCCCAGTGTAAGGGAGGGACAGAGATGATAAAGCCCAAACTGCTCTACTGAACTGCAGAAGCGAGACTTTCACTCTGTCCCAGTTCTGTTCCCTATAGAGATAGATACAAAGATATGTGTTGAAGAATTACAGTACAGTGGCCAACAGCTCAAGGCAGTGCGACTGACTCTCTGTAGAGTGAAGAATAATCAGTCAATTTATGACCAGTCAAGCCTATGTTATGGAAGGAGACAGGGCAGGGATCTCAAACTAAAAATAAATAAATGTGTAGGTGGATGGGCAGGCATGTAGCATGTACTGATATAGTGTGTATGTGTGTGTGTGTGTGTGTGTGTATGTATATATATGGCGAGCGTGTATTTCACCAAGTACATCCTTGTTGATCCTGGAACAACATTCCAATCAACCAATCAGAATTGACATATAACATTTCAGGAAATATCTGTTTAAGGCTTACAATCAGGGTTAGGTGCTTCTACACCCTTGTTAATCAGTTATCATTTCTCACTGATTTTAGGAATAAATTATGGGTAGGGTTAGGTTTAGGGGTAGGGACTGGGTTAAGTCTATATTTTTGGACAGAAATGTTGAACCAGGATCATCAAAAGATGTTGATCCAGGAACATGTCTCACTTGGCAAAATCATGATGATCGTATATATATACACAAAATTGGAATTTTCATACCTTTTCCAGTTGTGATTACTAGATTTGTAAAACATTTTTAATATAAATTACTCTCACAAAAATGCTAAATGCTAGCTGACTTGAGCATAACTAGATTTTTAGGAGAACATATAATCAATATAATTTGATTTATTGATTTGTTTGGTTCTCAGCTGTAATATTATCCCATATGTCTTTAGGCTGTAGTCAAGCAGACAAGACAGTTGACAAAATTGGATCAGAATCAGAGGACATTACAGAGACAGACTGCTGCTGAGGGTCAAGGTTTTCCGTGCCACATTACACAGTGCACTGGTTAGTGAGAGAAGATTAGTGAAGATGCAGTGATTTGTTTTCAGTTGTATTACGTGTATATTTCAACTGGGGTCCCACAGCTTTTAACAAATGAATTTCCATAACCTTTCCAGCTGTGAAACAATTCTGTACTCACGAAAGCAATTTCTAGCTCTAATGAGCATAAACAAATCTCTAAAAAGATTTTAATAGAACAAATTATACTTGTAACTAAAAAATGTTATTTGCTCTATTAAAATTGGTTGATTTATTTTAAAATATTGTAAAAATAGCTACTGTTTGGTGCTGTAGTTGTGTATCTATGAAGCAAATTAGTCATTCTTACTGTATCTGACTATTAAGAGACACAAGCAGCAGCTTAGTACAGTGCAGTTAGTGGTAATATGTTATAACAATATAATAAAGCCTTTATTATGCATTCATCTTAGTAATAAAGCTCAACAGTCATGGCTATTCATACAGATGCTGTATAATGTATGATGTTGACCTAATCACTCAATATTGAGAGTACACGGTTGATGTTAGTTTTTTAATTAAATTCAGAGGGCTGGAATACGATACTTTTTACCTGTTTAGAAGTCTTCCAAGGTGAAAAGTGACCTGCAATGGAGAAGAAAACCTTTAGCATGCTGAATCCTTAGTTTAATATTTGAAGTGGGAATTTTAAGCAAATCAAAACAGAAAAAAAGCTAGACGATAACCTTTTATTATTTTGTTTACACAGCAGCTGGTCCCTCTTGAGCTACATTCTCAGCTGTGTAGATGCAGTTTCATTTATTATTATTATTTTTTAGCTAGTATTTTTTCTTTTCTAAGTGGGGTCCAAAAGCCATTTCTGAGACCACATTTTGTAATTTAAATAATTTGAGAATGTTTCAAAATCAACATGTCTTTCAATGGAAGGAAGGAAATCTAAACTTTTATACAAAGAAGTTCAAATCAGCCTTTTTGATTAATGACCTAGAATAAGTGCAGAATGACTATTTAATATCTAGACACTTTTTTATTGTGTATTGGTTTCAGTAATTCAGTCATTGCATTAATTTCTACCAAATTAGTATTTGCTGAAATTGTTGTGGTGTTCTGTGAATAATTCTAAGTGCTCTACAGGTTTAGTTTGGAATTACAAATAGAACAGCATTTAAAATCAAGACCATTTCATCTGTATTACAACCGAAGATACAATTCAAACAGCAGCTATTCAAATATCTATTCAATTCAGAATTTGCTTCTCTCAAAAAGCAATTGCATTTTGAGGACAAGTGACTATTATTTGAATATTTCATGTAGCTGTTGAGAAAAATAGAGATTTGAATGTAAAATATACAAGTTTGACCCTAAGGACTGTATTTGTTGATCTTTTTGATGACAAAAAAAAAAAAAAAAAAAAAAATCTCCTGTTGCAATCAATGAAAGAACGCCCAAATCCAATGACAGAAAGATGCTTAAAATGCACCAAGCAGCATCTTCACATCACATCAAATGCCCATTTTCCACCCAGGAGGAAAAACATTTGCTGAGAGGAGGTGAAAGTCCACAAGGCTTCTGAACTCTAATCATAACAAACAGGAAGCAGTGGCAGTGTAGAGCACCTCTTCTGGTTTTAGGAGCTAAACAATGCTTGCCAACATCAAACGGCAGATTCATGAATATTTTCTCTCTAAACTCCTCCTAAATTGGCCTTGAAATGCACAAAACAAACACATGCAAACACAGGCCATCCAGCATCTTGCATTCAACTTCTCCCTCTCTGTCTTTCATGTCTCACCACAGATGACCTTCAGGAATGAACAAGGCAATGCAAATGACCTGTCTGGAATTAACGAGAGACAGAGTGCACAAACATACTAGCTGCACAGTTAATCCAATAAAGAATTAAGAATATGACTGCTGTGAAATGTATTCAATTTTTTTCTTTTTTTTTATTGCTAATCTAAAAATATTGTTATTTTTATGACTATAAATTATTTTAATAAAAATGTATATGTAATATATATATATATATATATATATATATATATATATATATATATATATATATATATATATATATATATATATATATAATTGCAGCAATATTGTGCATGTTTTTTTTTTTAATTGTCAAATTAAATCGGCTTTATATTGGTCTCACTGTTCTCAAAGTTATCGACCATTTAAAACCATATTAGTCAATCACTACTTGTAACCAATTACAGACATATTTATTGTGCATATGAATGCAGTTTCATTTATAATAATCAGAACTTTGCATACAGACAGTCAGTGAGCTTGTGGTGAACCACAAAGCCTGAACAGTCATGTAAAACTGTGTAAACTTTAGCGTCAAAGGTTCTTCAATGGTTTAGGAAAGATCCATTTCTTATTAAGAAGCATTTTTCACTGTATGGGGTTCCTGAATTGCTATATGGAGATGAAAATGCTACTGATGCCATTATAAGCTTGTCCGAAGCAGTGTTAATTATTCGTCAATGACATTTTTTCACTGATGAAAACGAGATGAAAACAAAATAAAAACTCGTTTTGAATGACAAAAACTATGACGAAAATCAATAGACATTTTCGTCAACGAATAAAAATGAGACGAAAATGTTAGAAAGGGACGATTTGGTAAGAGATCCAGTCAGAACGAATCTCCTGCATGGTTAGGAGTTTAGATGCACACATTTGGACTGTAGCAGCCTACTGATCTATCCGGCGGGACACAAGCTAGCATACACTTGCTGTACGTCTCATAAAACATTAAAAATGTCAATATCTGGGAGTAAGAGAAGAGCAGACATATGAATACATTTGAAAAGCATGACAATGCAAAAGAGAACTCAATTCGGACCAGTTTTCTGAGCGCACACACCCGAAGCGCGCACACAGAAAAGCGCCTCTCATACAGCGCATGACTGAATAATACAGTTCTCTTATGCGTCAAATGAATGGAGAAATACACACCCCCTAATAAGGATTAATCTAAATTTATTTATATAAATAAATATGTTGGCTTGGAAGAATGAAGAATGTGGTAAGTTGTCATAAAGAATGAATATTATTTAAACATTGGTATTTAATTGAATGGAGGACCATGTTCTTGTTTCTTTATGAGAAGTGGTTTTAATGAATTTTAATATAAAGGCATGTTGTGTCAAAACAGTTAAATATGTGTCTATATTGCATGATAAAACCTTAATATCAAACCTAAACGAAGAATTTGGAAATTTTAGAGAAATGCTTAATAAATGCATTACACTAACTAAACCCATTAGATCTACTGTAGATTTAGTCTACTAAAATCTTATGACATTTAGTCTACTAAAACTATTTATTACTATATTTATTTATGTATTTGTGATCAATGGAATTTATTTAACACAGTTAAACATTTTAGTCTGTTCTATGACTTCTAGTGCTACAGTACCTCGATTAAAAACAATTATTCTTTGCACAAGAATAACTTTAAAGTGAATGACTTTTATCATTACTTAACATTTAACCATTACATTTAACACATTTTCTGAATATGCTGAACATGCATAAAAATACATATTACTATTATTTATTTTTTTTGAAAAGTGGTTATGTTTAGATTTAGGATTTTTATTAGGGCTGTTAAATTTTTAAATCAGATTAATCACACCCTTTTTGAGGTGATTAATCATGATTAATCACACACATGAAATTAAGCAAACACCCTTTATCTTGTTTAACATTTTAATTTTGTCATTATTTCCTATATCCAGCAAAGTAAACCAAAAGACTGAAAGGTGATTCACAAACTGTATTTTCTGCAAGTTTTTTTTTTTTTTTTTTAATAATATTGGATGTCTTTCCAAAAAAGAACACTTGGAGAACCCCCCCCCCCCCAAAAAAAAAAGACAAATCAAAACATTATCCTGAATGTGTGTGGAAACAATGTCAATGTACAGAAATGTGTCTGTGTATAAATACAATGCATGTTGAGTGCGTCGAGAGCGCTCCTATATGGTTTGTTTGCACATATATCATACTCAACGTTGACAACCCTAATTTTTATATAAATTTGTAAATACATAACACTTCACATTTTGGTTGTAAGTGTGTCCACATTGTTCACATCAGCATACCCAATCATGCAAAAAATAAATATGTAATGCACAGTATAAAATGTTATGTACAGATACCTACATAGACAATGAGACCAGGCTGGAAACTCAGGATCCTCTGATTGTGATTATAATGTGTTATAATGACTTTATTATGTGAAGGTGACCTTTTTGAGTTTCTGATGTATAATACAGACAGTCCTCAGCTCTTTTTGGATGTACAGCCTACATAAAGAATCTGACATGCAGCCGCCTCACACAAAATAAGTATTTTAATGCACACTAAATTCTAATCGAAATAAATAATCACACACTGCTACTCTTTCTTCATGCTGCATTTACGGCACAAGCACAACTGGGCTGCTTTAATGAGCAAGGCTGAGCAAGAAATTAGTGACACTAGCTGAAAGGAAAGAAAAGTGGCTTGATTGTGCTCCATTTGTATGGATAGAGAAATGAATGGAACAGTGCTCTGGAGAGCACATATACAAGTCATATCAAGCCTCATCAATGGGTGAAAATCAAATGGTCTTTTGATGCAAAAAGATGAAAACATACTTTACAAAAAAAAGAAAAGAAAAAAGAAAAGAAAATATTTGTTTAAAGTAGTGCTCTGCTAAAAAACAGGAGCTGTTGGTGCATGGCGGTCAATGGCTATAAATCACAATAAATGAACACAGCAAACAGAAAAGGTCAGTGAATAACAACCCTCGAATTTCAATTCCTAATGTAGTTCACATCACTTCACAAGTCTTAATCAGCTCACAGGTGAGGTTGTTAAATATCTCGCCCAATTTGAACCTGCACTGGTAAACGCACTGTATGACGCATTCAAATAATCACGTCCTAGATTCAACATCCTTGATGCACATAAAGCAGATTATGCTAATAACATTTATCAAATGCCGTAAATTTGTATGATGCAGGTGAGACTAGGAGAAAACCCAATCCAGACAGGCTTCTATCAGTAAATGTGTCCCACAACATCCTGCCATCTGGCAATTACGGAACAGTTGCCTACTTGTCCAAATTTGCTATTCACTAATTGGTGATCACATGAGGGGAGGTTGACAATGGGGAGAGAAGAACCTACAGTATAGAAAGATTCTTTTCATGTGCATTTGGACAACAAATAGAATATATAAGGGCAAACTGTCATATAGGAAGTTGTCATAAAGGCTAATTATTATTTATGATCAAATTAAATATCATTATCTTTAATAATTAATTAATTTATTTATTATTATTGTTGTTGCTGCTACTGCTGTTATATTTGAATTATATATATATATAATAATAATATGTTGCTTTTCTATGAAAAATGTTGTTTTATGAATTATTTTGTAATAATTCATAGTTTTACTGTTTAATTTTTATTTTTTATTTTTTTCTGAATAGATTGCACGAGGCTGGTTAACGCCAGGGTGCCATTACGAGGGTTTCTTATGCTCACAAAGGCTGTATTTATTTGATCAAAAATATAAGAATAAAACTGTTATACTGTGAAATATTATAACCATTTAAAATAACTGTTTTCTTTTTAAATATATTTTAAAATGTAGCCATTATTGTTAAAACTACTTGTGCTGCTTAATGTTTTATTTGGAAACCATGATATATGCAGTATATATATATATATATATATAGCTTTTCTGTATATTGTGATTTTAAGCATAATGATATCTCCTTCCAGCCTTTCATGTCTGAGCTCTAGCGCATACTGATTAAAATATGCTTTGGACACTGAGGACATCTGATGTCCACTTTGCCACAAATCAGTGACTTGCTTACCATCTAGTGCTTACTTTATGACTGAGGTGCATTTCATTAACTAAACAAGATTTAAGCAGCACAGAGATCAGATGGGGAGCATTAATCTTCATTTATTTATAATATACACACAGACCCAGCAGGCAGCAGTCTGACTGCTGAGCACATCGAGGTATGAAGTTGCCTGTAGAATATATCCAATATTGGCACATATTGAGTGTTGCACATATAGCAATACTGAATATTCAATAACATGTATATATATTTATATATATCTTGGGCAAATGGCTAAACATGAGCACTGCTTTTTTGGTGAAGTGGTGTAAATATGTTATGTACATTTACCTCTGAAACTTGTGGGCAACCATTATCAAAAAACTGTCCTTACTGAGAAAATGTTTGTGACATATTATTGTTATGTGAGTTGTCTATGCATGTGTGCATTCATATCCACTGTCAATTCCCCATAAGCTCCTTTTGAAATTGTGAAGCATGTGTCTGGTAAGCTAATGGTCCCATGCCTATATCTGAGTTAATGGGTATAAATCAGCTAATGAGAATATCAGTAGAGCTGGAGCTAATTAGCTCTTTGATGAGATGCTGAGAGGCGTTTGTTTTCCTCAACCAGCTAAGAGTCATCTGCTTCTGTAACACACACACACACACACACACAGTCTTGCATATGTGGTTTACGGGGACTCTCTATAGGCGTAATGGTTTTTATACTGTACAAACTGTATTTTCTATCACCCTACACTAACCCTACACCTAAACCTACTCATCACATAAAACTACTGGCAATATTTTAATTTCATAAAACAACATTTAGTATGTTTTTTAACCCTTTTGGTTTATGGGGACACAGAAAGCATCCTCATAAACCATGTTTACGCTGTAGTACCCATGTCATACACATTTGTGTTCTCATAAACCATATGTACCAGAACACACACACACTTTAGGATTGACAGAACTGCTAGTGAAGAGGATAATTGATAAGCTGGATTGATCACACCATATAAGATATTAATGCAAGCTTTGAAAAGTAATTTAAATAGTGCACACTTACTCTCTCACATACACACACACACACACACCAAGCTAGATAGAACATTTCCTCTAAACACCAGCTACAGTACAACCAAAATAGCAGATGCTTTAACTGGTGGCCATGACAACAGTGAGACAGGAAGCACAAGACTAAATGATATCCACCACCTTCTGTAACCGTCTAAATTACTCAAATATATAAACTTGACAAATGTGGCAAAAAAATAAAACCTGACAATAAATTAGAGCTGAAGAGTATTTGGTTTTCTACATTAAAATACTTTCTTCTTTCCTAGCTTAATATTCAGAGCTTTTTGAAGGTTGATTTCTGAGCATCCTGACTAGCAAAACCAATGGGAATCTAATAGAAACCAGTCTGAAAACAAGTATAGTATAGTAGTAGGGCAGAAACTACACACTTCATCTATAAAATCTAGTCGCCATTAGAAAAAGACACTAAAACCTTTTTTTTATTTAATTTCATGTGGTGATGAGCTGTCTTTTTTGCCTTTTAAATACATGCCTTTTTAGATATACTGTATATAGATAAGGTTTTTTGAAAGTATTGTGAAAAACATAACAAACATGTTATGTTATATAGAACTTTCTAAATGTTGGCCAAAATAAACTGATTTTTGCAGAATTCTGTGTTTTCAGATTCTATGTGGGCCTGGTTATCACAAGGCAAGCCACAAAACTTCAATTTTATGGGCTCTTTAATGCGAGCATGGACAACAGTAACTAAAAAAATTATTTGGCTTCTTTAATTTCAGAGATGAAGTAATCAATTTTCCCTTTATTTTAAGGTCCAATTCTCGCTAATAACAAACCATTAACTACGAATTTTGCCTCGATAAACTCCTAATTTGCTGCTTATTAATAGTCAGTATGGTATAGTTGTTAAGTTTATGTATGTGTAGGATTAGGGATGAAGAATATGGATAAATAATATGTGCTTTTTAAGTAATAAACAGCCAATATGTTAATAATAGGCATGGTAATAAGCAACTAGTTAATAGTGAGAATTGGTCCCTATACTAGGGGGATGATTATTAATATTTTTTTTTTTGTGATTGTTGTAATGAAGATGTTGTAGTGGTGTTGTTAGGGGGGTTTTTTTGGTGCAACAATTATCTGATAACAACAAAATTTTCACTAAATAAGCCAGTCATTGAAACGGCAGATGGCGCTCTGGAAGGGTTTTTGGAAACCAGTGGATTCTGGTTGGAGACTCTGATCCAGGAGCAGCTCTTCAAAGACAGATCCAACCGATAACCATTCCAGGGGAACATGCCAAAATGCACTTAAATCAGCAGCCAAGGGCATTTTCACAAGTGAAGAGTGCTAGACATGTGGGACAGTGAAATTATTGCAAAGACAAAGAGATCTGGCAGTAAAACCACATCACCATCTGGACATTATGAATGAGACATTTATAAACAATGAACCCACTGTTACACCATAGAGAAGCCTTGAGATTTAGCTTTAGACTTCCACACCAAAGATAAAAGGAAGGCAAAGATGGGAATCGATCAGCAGGGATAAAGAAAATTGGTGTAATAAAAAAAGAGACAGAGAGTCTCAGTCCAGTGTCCAGTGGTGAGACAGAGGGACCAAATTGTGGCACATTAAGAAGTGGCACATCATTTCACTGAAGCACTGACAGTTTTATTAGGGCGTATAATAGGCTGTCTAAATGCTCCTGGACCGTTCTACTGATTAGATTCATAGAGAAGCCTTTAAATGTTGGCATTAGACATCTCTCTGTGTGAGTGAGCTACGCCTCGTGTGATTGACTCACACAGGATCAGATGTAAAACAGAGAAGCCCTGTTTGTTAATTGGTAAACTGCATGTATATCTTGGTATGACAGTCAGTGCTGAAGACTCATTCCACATATGGCATAACATAGTTAAGCTAAGTAGGGCAGTAGCATTCATCCATACAGAGTATTTTCCTGCCTATGGCTGAAACACTGGGACAGGCTCCAGAATCCTCACGACCCTACACAGGACATGTGATTTGGAGAACGAATGGATGGATGAACATGTTTCCACAGCCCAAATTCATTGTGTACTCCATGATTCATTCACTGGACCCTGTACCTAAACCTGTCCCTAACCTCTAAATTCTAAATCAAACCACTATTTCTAACCCTTATCCCAAACCACAAGTCCATTACTCCCATCCCCTTCATCAAACCTGGTCCTAACTTTCATTGTCAACGCCTACAGCAAACCACAACCTAAATTCATCACAGACTCCCTGATCCTTTCACTGAACCTTGACCAAAAAAACCTAAATTGCAAATACAACCCCTATTTCTATATCCCTTATCTTAAACCCATTACTCCCACTCCTTCATCTGAATCCTTACTCTCAGATCCTACTCCAAACCCTAACCCGATCCATCATGGACTTCCTGATCCTTTCACTGAATCCAACCTACTAAATTGTAAATCTAACAAATTCTATCCCTAATCCCAAACTTTGCTCTCCCACCCCTTCCTCCTACTAAACTAGATCTCAACCCTCAGCACCAACTCCAATTCCAAACCCCAAGCCAAATCCATCATGAACTCCCTGCCCTTTCTACTGAACCCTGACCCTAACCACAATCCCAAACTTTAAAATTTACACCTAACCCCCATTTCTAACCATGATCCAACCAACCAAACTCCTTACTCCCACCCCTCAATCTAATACGGATCTTAACCCTCAGCACCAACTCCTATCTCAAACCCCAACGTTAACTTCAACATTAGAATCCCAAACTAAATCCTTACATTTTATCATGAAAACTGACAAACTGAAAATAACAACATCTAAATTTGTGACTAAATCACTGAATCAGACTTGAGCTCAGAACTGTTATTTTTTCTAATAGGACAAACCCATTTATTGAAAAGATCTTCTCTTACAAACTCAGATGTTAAGATGCCTAGTGAAAAATGAAATTTTTTCCTCACTTAAAGGAGTTGTATGGATTCAGAAAACTTGGCATATAGTGCATGAAAAGTACGGAAGAAAGGAAGAGGTGCAGATAAATACAGATGGAAGCAGCACTGAATAATACTGACCCTGCGAGAGAAACTGTTGGTTTGTGCAAATCGTCTTCTGTCCTCCTTATGTTATTCACGGCATGTTTGAACAGACGGATGGTAAACTCGAATAGTAGCGTGATGCTACAGGCTGTTTAGCATTTCAGGGCTCACCGTGGAGTCTGTCTGAATATGACGAGGAAAAGAATGGGACAGATTGCTGATGTATGGGACATCAGGCCATATTCATATTCAAGTGACCATAATGACCTTCAAGCACGCTGACTCTGTTAGTGGCACAGAAGTGTGTCTACCAACATGCACCAGAAACAAAACATACACCCTGGTTGTGGGTCAGTAGCTTTGCAAACACAAATGGCTATTAAACAGAATGTAGTTTCATTACACTTTACTTGTAAGTACAAATCACACCACATTGACATCAAATGAATGAATACAGATAACCTTACTGTAATTTGCTCCAAAGAGTTTGGGATTACTCAAGATGACCTCTGTACCCTTCACTGGTCCAAACAAACTGACTGACAATAGAGCTGAATGCCCAGTTTTGAAGCAGCCTGGAAATTGTAGAGTTCTAAGCTATGAGACTCAGAGTATGGGCACCTAAAGAAGCATTTATTGTTTTTCAAATTTAAAAATAAATATACTAAAATATACTAAATAAAATAGAATAAAAATGGCCACAAATTTATTTTATTTTTTGATAGCAAATGATAAAAAAAATGGCGAAATTTTTATTTTTTTTTTTGATAGAAAATGATAAAAATTGAAACATTTTTGAAACCAACTTAGAAGATAGATGTATGGAAACTATACAACTAAAAAAAATGAAAACTCACAATAATAGCCTAGATAAACTAAACTAAACAGACTAAAAAAATACTGTTCAACTATGGATATACAATGATAACAAAAATATTTGGGCACTTAAGTCGCCATTTACTGTACACATATCACAATGTCATTGCATAAGGTCAAACAAAATGCAGTTTAGAAAGAAATAAATGATTTTCCTCAAAACACAATTATTTTGCAGTCCCTTTTGTCAAGGTTTTTAGTTTCGTTTCTGCCATCCTTTAAAACAAATTCAATTTTGATATTTTGTTATATAATGCAATGACAGTCATACATTTTTAAGCGTTCATTAAATTTCCCAAAACTTTTTGGAGTCAGCATATTTAGTACAATACAAGACATGCGCCTACAATAATTATGCATGAGTACTTATGAGAGTGTACGCTTAAGAATACATTCGTGCTTCATACTGCATGTAAAGCGCATAGAGGCTGTAATCCAGCATACTGATCACTGTGGCTTAACAAGGATTTAATGTCTCTCTCGGAAACCTTTGACCTGCACTGACATAGAGGAGACATACTTCACATAAGCTCCCAAGTTGCCTCTCTAGATCTTTCTCTGCTTCACCTAATTTTTTCTATTTTCTTGTAATGAACCCTCAGAGACGAATTCTGACATTGTATTGACAATCTAACTTATTTTATTTCTCCAATTCTAATTACTGTAAACAGAGTGTCTAAACCTTAGAGTTGCAAAATACAGTCTCATTCTCATTATAGTAACTTGAAAAAATAATGTTGAATTATTTATGCATCATGGTAGCATTTGCTGTATTTCCTTTAATGAATCAAAATAACTGATTTAAAAAAAAACATTGTCAAAATTTTTAATTTACTTTAGTTAAATAATGATCACATTACAGAAATGAGAACTGGGGGAGAATATCATGAATAAGCTGTAAAAAAAAAAAAATCCTAGTAGGAGATTACTCTTTATTTAATGCTATGATGATTCTTAAGTGCTTTGAACAAATGTTGTAATTTTGCTAAAGTGATGGTTAAGAGCTCGATCTTTTCCCTCTCTGTTCTGAATCTTTAATCTATTTATTCTCTTGCTTTCCTTCTCCCTGTCTCTCTGGGTTATAACAGACACTCTGATTGCTATGGGTCATAAATCACAATGGCTCAAACTGCTTTTAAAAAAGGTTTATATGTTCTCCGTCAAGGTGTCAGTTAGAGCTAAAGCCACTGAAGGGCTTTTTTTGTATTCAATACTAAAATGTATCAAGTGAGCTGCTTTTCTACAGTATAGACTGCTGCATGTGGATTGGCTTTTACTGCATTTTCATTTCCTAACATGAATGACAATTAATCTCGGCCTAAAACCACAGGCCTAAAAAAAAAAAAAAACTATAAAATATATATATATATATATATTTATATATATATATATATATATATTTCAGTCATAGAATTAAATTGAATTAGTCTACTAAATATGTTCAGAAATAGTCACCTAAATTTGGTTTCAACATTCAGCTTCTTTCATTTTCTCACAAATAGGTTTTTTTTTTTTTTTTACCTGTCAACCAATATCACTGTGATATATTATATTAAAGGGGTGGTTGACTGCTTTTTTCTTGGCTTGATTGTGTTTATAGGGTGCAGTGTAATATGTTATTTTTCATATATTTTACCTTTATTGTAAGCCGCTGTCTCCATTATCAATTGAATTTCTATGATACGACTCCCTCAGAAATACACAATGGGCTCAGGATTGGTTATCTGGCCCAGTGTGTTGTGATTCGTTAACTGCATACTCCACGTTGTCCGGAAACTTCACGCCCATTACCATTACGGGCAATAGTTGCATGTGCTCCGGTGGAAAGTAAATAATGGTGTCAATATTGCCATTTCTCTTTTTTAGCCAGAATCATACCAAGACAGCAGTAATGAAGACTCTGCAAGCACGGCCCTTAAAAGACATTTCTGAATTGTAAGTACGTTTTTTTTTTGTATTTCTCTCAAAGATTTTAGATACGTTGTTACTTGTAAATGCTACTGCTGTTTATGTTAGCTTTTGGTATACGGTTTTCTCATGATTAAAGCTTTAATGTAGCTAAGTACATGACTGAGTAATACCATTTTTTAAAGGTATTCTTTAACGTATTAATTTATCGACAACTCGTCCTCTTCTCTAAAGCCATGCAACATGGCCCCGCCCCCTTTGTTGCTGTTCCTGGGGGCGGGGTTTATGTAAATTTCTGGGTTTGTGATGTAATGAACCCAGGGAGTAGCTTGTTGTAGTCCCTACAAGCTGTTTTTTGTAGGCATTAAACTGCCAGAATATTGCATTAAACTTGCAGGGTCAAACAGCAACATTACACACTAACTAACGTTAAAAAACTGAAATCGCAATCAACCACCCACCCCTTTAATATGTCAAATACTTAGTATGAATACAGAAAAATCTAGTATTCACTTGAATGAATGACTACATCAATACTACCAGATAGTTTCAAACACATTTTCAGCTCAGCTGAAAGAAATAAAAGGAAATTAAACTTAAATTGGTAAAATTATATAAAACTATAAAAAACTATATATTACCCACCAGTGTCTGTATGACCTTGTTCATCCCAAAATAATGAAAATAAATGTCAAAAAAAAACCTTCAGGATGAGGGATGACTTTGATACTGCTGGATTTATTAAAAATAATCATAAATCTGTGAGTCTCACAAAAGTAGAGACACATCTGTGAAAACCAAAAGAAGAAGTATAAATCTAAAATGAATTTTATGTCAGGACATATAGTAGCGTTTTCTTTCACAAAAATGCATATTTTAAATCTAAACTTTAATAAATAATTTAAATATATATTTGAAGTATTGAGTTACGTAGTTGTATTGAGGGCAGTTGGTTTTGAGGGAAGTGAAAAAATGTTAAAGATAAATTTAAGAAACAAATAAAAGAACATTCTAGTAATTGGAGAGAATCTAAAAATCTAGAATCTAAAATCATTCTCGGGGTGAGAAACAAGTTATCACCAGCAGTAATCAACGGCACTGTAAAATAATCAGCATTGATTCACTGCCCCTTGAGAGCTAGACACCGATCCAGCAAACCATAATTTGTATGTGAGACAGTGTAGGTGTCTGGGACACGGTGTACGTGAGTGTAGGAAGTGCTTGTGTGCTGGAAAGCACATCGCTGCAAAATGCCATGTGTGAAGCTTTAAATAGCTGTTTGGCATCAGTTTTGGGAACAATTTTGATTTCAGCATAACTTTAAAGACTTAGTGAAGCCAAAGAAATGGCCAGTAGCCTTTTGCCTTTGGTCTGTTTCATTGAGGTTTGGTTACATTAGCTAAATTTAGGCAGCATTTTGTGGGCAAAAAATAAATAAAATCCTATTTCTATTGTCAATAACACAGTAATGCATAAAGCTCACTAAAGTCGCTTTCAAACCAAGCAGCTTTCTATTGGTTAGTGCTGTAAATTTGCATGACCATTTTTAAACATGAGCGAAATCTACATGGGGAACTTTTTCGCCCTCATGTAAAACTCCTTATTGTGCAGATTTCCTATTAAAATGATTGATTTCGCTTCCGATATTTGGCCAAGCAACAGTAAATAAAGCATAGGCTAGCATTTAAATTAGCCTCAACGCTAAAAGAAATGCTAAAACTCTAAAACTGATTCCAGAGAGTCTTTAACTGTGCTAGTTTGTGAATTTTAGGTGTGTGTGTGTGTTTGTGAAAGCATATTATGCAACAGTCCTTGTACAGAATGCAGGATATAAATATACTGAGGACACAGGCAGTGCATATGCATGTTTGTACACTACTGTAATTATATGTCAGAGTCTACTTTTATCCACAGTGCTTTTCTGCACAGTGAAGGTCGGAAAAAGCAGAAACAGCTTGTTCTTCAGCGTGACTCAGTGCTTTGAGAAAGCCAAGGAGTGAATTATAAAACTGCTAAGAAGGGCAAGATGGACTAATCAACCAATTAAGAACCCTTTCCATATGTTAGGTCGTGAAAACACACACAAAACCCAAAAACATTCAAAAGTCTCCTTACCTGCTCCGCCTCTCTGCACAACCAACATGGCCTCCGTCCCAACAGGACATTCTTTTAGCAGCTCCACCACCTGTGTGTGTGACAGCGTTAGCGCAGGTTGCTGGTTAATTTCCACAATCAGATCGCCCTCGCACAGCCCAGGACACCCCTGTGCTTCCAGAATCTGATTCACCCGCTGTCCTCCATTACTGTCTGCTATGGTGAATCCAAACCCATCCGCCCCTTTCACCATGGTAACTGTTAGCAGCTCCCCTCCGGCCGCCCCTGACGACGCCATTGAGACGCTGTCCTCCAGCGGTCCGGCGTCCAGGTGGGTGTCTCCAGGGTGAGGCTGCGCCAACGCCGTTTGGATTGGGTCGACGAAGCGAGCGGTGCGGGAGATGTACTCCATGTAGCTGTCGTAGCTATTCCGTCCGTTGACCAACAGATGGCGATCAATTAGACTGAGGGGGGACAGCAAAGTACTGGCTGGGTCCTCCGGGTCATATGGAAGAGGGTAACCCCTGCAAAGGACGAGGGTTACGCTTTGTCCGATTGGCACCGACTGGAAAAGCTTCACCACATCAGCGTGGGTGGTGCCCAAGACGCAGACGTCATTAATGTAGACAATCACATCTCCTGGTAAATAATTAGACACAAAGAAAGATATATTAGCATATGCTAACACAAGTCAAAAAATGGTGATTCTTATATTTGATTCAATTAAGAAAAGTATTGATACAAGTTCTTTACCCATAATGGTAACGCTTTAGAATAGGGAACACTTATTCACTATTAACTACGACTTTTCCCTCAATAAATTCCTAATTTGCTCCTTATTAATAGTTAGAATGGTAGTTGTTAAGTTTAGGTATTGGGTAGGATTAAGGATGTAGAATAAGGTCATGCAGAATAAGGCATTAATATGTGCTTAATTAGTACTAATAAATGCCTAATATTCTAGTAATATGCATGCTAATAAGAAACTAGTTAAAGGGTTACTCCACCGTAATTGAATAATGACAAAATTTTCATTTTGGGATGGAGTATCCCTTTAAGAGATTCTAAAATTAAGTGTTACCCAAATAATAATTACAAATCAACTATACATCCATTTTTTGTCTGTATTTTTTGTGCTTATATTATAACTATAACAGTTTTGACTATCTGCTCCCTTATTTATGTGTTGTGTATTTTGTGCTAAAGAGCATGCTTCGTCGTTAGTTTAGCAATATGCTAATGTCAAAATATCAAGTTTGACAGTGTGCTCCATTAGTTGTGTGTGCTGTGTATTTTTAATATAAGAATGTGGAGCCATTAGCTTAGCAACACACTAATATCAAACTATTTTGACTATCTGCTCCACTATTTGCGTGCTGTGTATTGTGCTTATGTGAGCTAAGTCATTAGCTTAGCAACATGCTAAAGTTAAACTATACATTCTGACCATGGAAACAGCAATCAACTGAAATGCTAGTGCAGATTGTATCATAATTTGGAACTAAACCTACTGAGAATAAAAACCCTGTCAGGATGATCTAACGGTCATGTAAGATCCAGCTGGATATACTGAAATTCAGATTTTTTATCCCCCCCCCACCCCCAGAATGTTTATCCATTAGATTTTTTTCTTCTTCAAACTTATTTTTCTGAGTTTTATCTTTTTGGGGGTTTTTTTTGGTTTTTTTCACCTTATCATTAAATACCATTAGTATTTTTTAACTAGAGGAGTCAAATCTCCTGTGTGCTTCACAAGAAAAGCACCATTTGTGTGTCTCACTGCTTGTGTAGAATGTTCCAAATCAATCCTTTTGCCCGACGTAAAGATAACTGACAGCAAAATATCTCTAGGTTTTGGAACAGAGCTATTGAGGGGGAAAATACATTTTACCCAATAAGAACAGTCTGTCTAATCAGGGTGAAAAACTTTCCCCAATTTGCAACGATTTCAGTCATCCAATATTTATTCATTTTGTCTCCCCTGGCAACTGTGACAATTACAGCGCACCAGTCGAAGGAACAATTTGAGGGACCTACTCAATCCTTTTCTCAATCCTAAAATATTGCCATGCCTCAGGACTTACTTGTGATCTTCACTTCCCTTTTATCAAGAAGTTTACCAGTCCTTCCGATGTTTGCTCACTCATACGGTTCAGTTTCACATTCAGTGCCGGAATGTATAATCGAGCTTGTGTAGCATTTGCGTTAATGTTTCCGCAGAGTATGTTTCAAGCCTAATAAAAGCTTTGCCCTCCATCTTTGAATGCTGACAAAGAATTAAATATCAGAAATGCAATTATTATGGAAATGACAAGGTGCTCAATATTCCACTAAATGTGGCGAATGTATTTTATGGGATAAATAAGATCACGGATCCCAGTGTGTCTGTTGTGCTACTGGTTTCCTTGAGACATTTCATGCAGTGCCGTACACATCTATCGATAGGCTTGTCCCCTTCTGACTGTTATGTGTTGTGTGTAGGAATTTTAATTAATCTTGGTAAATACGTTCAACATTTGCCTAGAGCCTCTGGTGTTCCAATCAATAATTTCACATGCTTCCAGAGAGCAAATGATATTGGTGTGACCGGGCTGTTTCACACCTAGTTTTATGTCAGCATCAGTCTGGGCCGACACTCCACAGGGCAAACCAGATCACTGCACTACTACAAACAAGACATTATCAGCCACTTACAATTCGAACTTCAAAAAATTCTAAATTCAACAGCTCCCATATTATGTTCTACTTTATATATACTTGTGAATGCTGACACTGGATAATAAGAGCCACTAAAATTGTTTAAATAAACTTCAACCAACTAAGGCTGGGTTATAGCATATAGTATTAATAGGGTGTCTCATTTAAATAGAAAAAAATTATAATAAGTTTGATTCATTTCCATGAACCAGTTAAAATAGTCAGTTTTCGATTAATTGATTAAAATGATTCATTCATCACTCAAAGTTGTGCACAGATACTTATTATGTGCTACTAATTGTTTTATTAAAATTAAAATGATCTAATATTTTGTTTCCTGTTAATTTAATGAAAAGCAGTGTGAAAACATGCCTTGAGTTTTTTTAGTTCTTACATTAAACATTTTTTATTTTTACTAAGATGAAATTGGACTTTCTTTGATTGAACAAATCGATTTTCCTTCTACATCATGCAATTCTTCTTATGCTGCTAACATTTTTTTTTATGTGGAAAAATATAGAAATATTTTAAATATTAAATTAAAATCGTAACTATTTTTAAATATTTAAATATATCAATATATAACGCTCTGTCAGATATATATTAGTTGTTGTTTTTACTACAGTCTTCAAGAGAAAGAGGGTCTGCGTAAAACTAATCATGGCGAAACAACATAAGAAGAGCTCTGGGAACAAATGTCTAAGACATCTTATGTCTTTGCATGCACAGAGACCAGAGGAGCACTGCTCTGTGACTGGCATTCTCAACAAACACAATCAATACACAATCCCCTAAACATCGCTGCTGAGCCACAGTAGACATTCTATACAAATGAAGCTCTAAACATCAAATGCAGAGATCCTCCAACAGGCATATGACTTGTGTGCTTCCTGTCCCTCAGCAGCACACTGGTGCACCTGATTCAACTCATTATCTGCTTGTTAAGCTCTTTATGAGAAGAATCAGGAACAGCTGCGAGGGGCAGAGTAAACATCAGTGCCACAGAGGCATCTATAGTGGGCGCGGATGGGGTGGATGGCAGGGCTCTAAGATGCAGGAAGTGAAGCATGTCACGCAGCAAATCCCAGCACTCTGCATGATAGTTTTAATTCATCAAGGAAGCACTTAGCCAAGAGGACAGGAGAGAGGAATACATTTCATGTTTACATCACACTATTAATTTGTGGATGAGGTGTTAAACAGTTGTTATGATTATTGTGGTGGTTAATGTTGGAGTAAAAATTTTTAACTTGTTACATACTCACAAAATATGAATAAAACTGTATTAATAGTGAGACTTGTCTTATCACACATCCCCAAATGAACAGAAAAATAACATTAATGATTTGAAAATATAAATCTTGCATAATGGTGTTCTGTACATTCAAAATTAGTAACAAATGTCCAATAATTATCTTCACGTTAAATAATTTTCCCCAAATAAATAAAAAATATAACAATCATATTAAAATTAAGTCAATTTATACCTAGATTATAATATAGAGCATTAAAATAGTTATTTTTTTAAGGAGTAACTTTAAGTGAGCATTAGATAATGTCAAAATTATTTGAGTCATTCTAGAGTCAATCTGATTGGACTTCAATCTATTTCGCAGGATGAATCATTAATATTTCAGTCAGTTTTTAACAGTTAAAGGCAACATTTCAGAGGAAATTAGCATATAGATTAGCCTCAAAGCTAACACACATGGGCTAAAATCAACAAAACACATATTCTGATTACATAAGGTCTTCAAAAGTAACATTCCCCAACAATAGTGATGGTTGTGTACTGTATGTATGTCCATATGCAAAGGACGTTGGTGTCCACCAAAGGACGTGAGCGAGATTTCCTCTCCGAGGTCCCTAATCCAGCAAAATTGAATGTTTCACACTGGCATAGACCTGAAGCTCCTCCACATCACTGTCTGAGTATGTGTGTGTGTGTGACTGCAAGACGGCACAAGTAGGACAAGGAGTCTAGAGGGAGCATGAAGGGTGGAAGAGAGCAGAAAGGAGAGGAAAGGAGCAGAAAGGACAATTTCTACAACTACCAACAACAATAATACAATAAAACGGCATCATGGGAGACTCATTGACTTTATTCTGAACTCTGCATTGTGCGTCCCTCTGAATATACTAGATATTTCAATGTTGATGCATGTGTGTGTGAGTAATGCTGCCGCAGTCACACTCCCACTAGGCTGGACTGGAGTTACAGGGTTCAGAAAGCAAGTGATTAATAGACACGTGCCCTGCTGTGGATGACACACAAAGCCAATAAATACACTTTCTGTAAAAGTTCTTAACCCCTGGATGTCCCTAACGCACGATCAACCAATAAAATGACAGATTCACACTGCAACCTCGGCAGTAGTGTGGGCACAAACAGAGATTGAGAAAGACTGACCAGCTGGAAGCTCTGTTTGAGTGAGAATAGCACATTAGAGCTGATCAAACACTGACCTGCTGCAAGTGTGTGTGTGTGTGTGTGTGTGTGTGTGTGCTTACCTGTAGCCATTTTCCCATCCTGTGCAGCAGGCCCGTCCGGAATGACACTTTTGACCTGTAAGAACTCATCTGGTTCGTCACCACCGATGATAGTGAAGCCGAATCCCATGTTGCTTTTCTGTAGGGCTGTAGACAGAAAGCTGCCTTTCAGCTGCGTGGGGTCCCGCGTGAACAGAGGCTTCTCTGCCAGGGTGAAGAAATGCATATAGAAACATGAGATTGTGTAATCAAGCAGAAGATATCCAGAAACGAATGGTTATTTTGTAAAAGCCACTCCAAACCCATCAAAAGCAGCAGATCACATCACACTGGGGAATTGTGGGTAGATGGCCAAGCGCTCTGCTTACAGCCAAACATACAAGTGCAGATTGGGACATGATGGCTTGTTTTTTGCTCAAACCTCACTTTTGGCTCTTTAAATGTACTCCAATGTTACACTCAGCAGTGTTTAACCTCATCCAGGGCCGTCTATCAAGCCATACAAGACTTAAGCAAAAACAAAAAGCCAGGAGAAGAACCAGCACAGGCAGAGCGGTTCTACTGCTCTCTCAGAGTAAAGAAAGCAGTCTCAAAAACCATTCTGGAGAAGCCGTTTTGCTGTAACCACACACAAGGATCTTTGTACTGAAGAGCTGCTTCTTCGAAATTGAAGAGATGTCTACTTCAGTACACAGTATGGAGTTACAAGATGCCAGCCATAGTCACTCCAACTCACTTTCCTAGTTGAGAGGTTCTTTTTTTTTTATTTACCACCATTTAGGTCTAGTCCTTTAGCAGTTTCTACCATGCATTTGTTAGGGACAATAGCTGGTCCAGATACCCCGCTAAAAGACCAGCTTGAATTTCCATGGTGATCTATATTTGTTTGGTTCTGGTCTAGCTGGTGGACAAGCACCAGCAAAACATCTGGTACAGCTGGTTGACCAAAGTTTTCTTGTTGTTAATATATTTAATAGGGACACGCAAAGTTGGCAGGTTGTCTAGATGGTCTTACAGTCAACATAAAATGGCATTCAACCCATTTTACCTCTTACTTTGAAAACAAAATGAGAGCAAAACTTGATTTTGTCTACCTGGAGTTGATTGGATCTTGAAAAGAGATGTTACATGCTAAACTAGAGCCATGTGGTTGGAGAGAATATACTTGACGACCATCCCCTACTAGATAAGTAATCTTGTGGAATCCATAGGTATATTTTATAAACCAGCATCCCAAACATATGATTGCGACCAGTTACACTAGTCTGTTCAGCAGGGTAGGTGGACTTATGAGTATCCTGGAAGCGCAGGCAAAAAGTATAATACAAATAAAAATAAAAAAACAGCCAACGAAAAGTCTTCACTGGGTTAGAAACTGAGAGATTGTTCCTTAGAGGACTAGGCAAAACAGGCCAGGCAAATTCACTCCTGCTGTAGTTCCTCTCTTGCACAAGGGGGCGCTGGTCTAGGGACGTACCATGCAGTCCAAACACACCGGCCCGGTATAGGGGGGCCTCGGACAGGTCAGTGAGACTATGAGAGCGCTCAGGAGCGGGACCCACGTATGCCAGTCTGGCCCTGGGTAAGGTGGCAGAGGAGGGGCTCTCCTCCACTGTTACAGAAAAGAAAAAACCCTCAACTCACACAGGAAATCAAAAAATGTCATTGAAGGATACAAGGTAGGCCTATTATGGACATAGAAGAGTTACATTTCTACAAGAGTTCTTGGGTGATTTTGCCAACTTGAACATCCTTGTTAAACCTGGAACAACATTCTCAACACTCTGATTTTACAACTAGGTTTAGGGCTAGGCCTAAGGCTGTGGTTGGAGCCTCAATTCACACAGGAAATCGAAAAATGGCATTAAAGGATACAAAGTTGGCCTGTTATAGACATAAAATAGTTAGATTTCAATGGAAAATCTATGGTGATTTTGTCAAGTCAAACATTCTTGTTGGTCCTGGAACAATGTTCCTAAAAATCAGATTTTAGGGTTAAGGATAGGGCTGAATCTTCAAAAACATTACCATCCTCTCATTTTTACTCTTTGGTTATGGGGTAGTTCTGGTTAGGGTTGGGTTTAGGAATAGGGTTAGGACCTGTTCCAGAGCAAACAAAGGATATTGAGCCAGGAACTTGGTAAATCCTGCTTGGCAAATTGCGGTTGTCACAAGGGTTGATCTACTAATGAAGGACAAAGCTTTTCTGTAGATTAAAATAGTACACTCTGAATTGGTCTACATTTAACATCTGAGCATCTGAGAGACTGAACATCCACATCAAGCAAATGCTTTCTCAGTGCTCTATGGTCCAGTTATGCTGAAATCTCAAGCTACAGAACCTCTCTTTTGTGAACACAAGATCAGAAACTACATGGCCAACACTATGTGGAATCGTGGAAACCCCCTTTAAATGAACCTCTTTGACTAGGGGTCTAATGAAAACAAATCTTAATTCTACAACATACAGTAACCACAGTAACAGTATATAGTATTTCCAATTTTGTGAATGGTCTTTTTCACTCCAGCATGACATGTATCCATATGTACATGATTCTGTTATGGCAGAATTTGACTGGCCTGCACAAAGACCAAACCTGATCTTCTATTGAACACCTATGGGATGAATTGGACCACAGACACTTACTGATGCTATTGGGAGCCTAAATGGGAGCAAATCCCTACAGACATGGTCCAACATCTAGTGGAAAGCCTTCACAAAGATGAGAGCTGTACTTGTACTTGTAAATGGCTATGAGTTTAAATGTTTATCAATCACATATGTGGTGTTCAGATCCCCACATGTAATACTTTGGCTATATAGTGCAGGTACTTTGGAGGTTTTTAGTACAGCATGCTCTCTCTGAAAGATGGACTGGAAAAAGGTAGAGTACGTTCTTTTCATTTACATCATATTGGCTGAACATACTCTGCCTCTTACCTTTATGTGGGTGACAGCATGACCATGCTGAATGGATTAATTTAAACAGGAATTATTGCAAGAAATGCTTGTATTATGAAAGACACATACTCAATGGATAACTGCGTCTCAAAGAAAACAGTACGCATTCAGGCTTAGATTGAATAGACTGTACAGGTATATTTAGAGGATAAGTTTAAGCAAAAAATTTAAATTCTGTAATTATTTACTCCTCCTTATGTCTGTCCAAGCCTGAATTACTGACTTTCTTTCATGGAACAAAAAATATATTTTTTTTAGTAATGTACTGGATGTTTTTTCCCCATACATTTACAGTGAATGGAGATAATAATGCTTTCGAACTTCAGAAGGATGCAACAGTACTGTAAAAGTATATGAGTAGTCCATATGACTTGTGTTTCTTTTACACACAAGAAGACTTACTTGGCACAGCCATTAAAGTTCTTGAGAGAATAAGTTTTGGCCAGTCTATAACTAAATGTTTCATTTGAGTTTAATATTGCCAATAAATAAGATGACCAAGTTAAAAGAAGCAGTCAGAATGATTTGCTAACAAATTAGACTGATTTGGTGCTCAACTTCAGTTCTGACTCAGTGAGTCAGTGGTTATATGGTTTGATGCTTTTCAGTTAACATTCATTGTAAGTGTATGTAAAAAAAAAGGGCAAGTTTTCCAAGAAAGTCATTTAGTTTTGGAAAAACATGAGCGCAAGTAAATATTGACAGAGTTTTCATTTTGGGTGAAGTAAAATGAATCATTCCAAAGGTAAGAAAGTAATATTCTGTAAGAAAGTAATATTCTGAACATTATGTTCACACACGGTGCACTTCCAAAGACAACGTCTGAGCCTAGTTGTGTTACTATAGAGACAGACACTGAGCTCACAGGAGAAATATAATAATAGTCATGAATATCAAACCCCAATCAGCTTTTCAGCAGATTTGATGTTACACATAATTGCATGGAGAGCAGATAAGTATTATTAAGATGTCTTTGGTGTGCCTAAGCTATAGGGTGGTTGGGAACACCATGATGGTTTAACCAGATTTGCATTAGTACCACACTCCAAATTCAACTGTTAATTTTTGGATATCAATATTTGGACGTCAATCTTGGATAACAATAATACTTTACCTCTGTAGACTGTAGGTAGGGGAAGAGAGGACAAGCCCTGACTCTGCATCTGCTGCTGCTGTTGCAATCTTCTCTTGGCCTCTAGAACTGGGTTCTCAAACTGAGTCCTTCGGTTTATGTGACTGCAATCAGAAAACCAGAAACAGAGACTCATTCAAGTGTATTTCTTGAGTGACGACTTGATAGGACATGCTTATCCAGCAATTTAGCTAGCTGTCTACTGCCTACACAAGTAGCATTTTAAATAAAGTAACTGATCTGCAACACTCTACATAAGCAGCAGCTATGCACTCCAAATAGATAATGATTATCATGTAAAGTGCATGGGAGACTCAACTCAACAAATGATTCCAATGTGCCCATCACTGACTGCACAATTTTCTGAGAAATCTATCAAATTCAACTGCCCAATATCTGCAGACTGGCTCTGACTTTCGGCAACTAGCGTTGGCATCATCCAGGATGAAAACTGGGGCAAAAGTCTGGGCAGATGTTGTGTAGTGTATTCCGACTAACGATATGCTAATGCTACTCTAATGCAAATGATTTTGCTTCAGGACCAAGATTTTACACGGGACACCAAGTGGTGAGAGATAACTCTACTAAAATTGTTTGTCTTTTAAATAAATAAATAAATCAAGCATTTAAATGTATTAAAATTACAATGAACTGCATCAACAACGTTAGCATAAAAACAAGTGTTTTTATCACTATCACAAAAAGCAAATATTGTGAATATTTATATTAACTTTTTTTTGTAATACTTTTTGATATTGAATATATATATTTTATAATCACTATTGACTTTATCTTTGATCTTCCTCTCCATTGTTGATGAATTTTTTAACTGAGCTTGCATATGCATTCTGTGATATTTCATTAACTTTAACTGTGGCTTGCATATATGATGTTGATCCCTTGCTATTATGCACTTTGAAAACTTCTGCAAACCCTGCAGTATCATTTCTCATGGTTGGTCAGAGCAAATTATCTTGCCCTCCCAACAATCCACCACCCAAAAAACAAAAATTTACATGAGCCATCAATGTTATGTACTATAGATGAAAGCATGAGTGTTGATTTTAATAAATGATACAAATCATTTATGGCTGTGGTCATCGAGTAAAACATAATCCTAGTCCTCAATTTTTGTTAAAAAGAGTAATGTAAGAATGAGATCAGACAGTAATGAGACCATCCTCTGATCTGGAAGAAAAATGGTTATTTTGACTCTCTGTACAACACTTGCTGTCAGATTTAATCCAATCTGTTTTAAAAGGCGCCACTGAAAACCGTGCCATTTGAACGTACAAAGACAATTAGGCTCAATTAAAAGGCATTCCTCTGAAAAGAGGTAATGTTTTTTGTAAAGATGTGGCATTTGTAATTACAGCTTTGTGCCAATACTAAGCAAGGTTAAATTTGAGATATTGCTTTTAGATTTCTTTTAAGGTCTAAAGCCTGAAATTTATTCAACAGATCAAAGTATAGTGAGCAAATGGATTTTGTCCCCAGTACTTTATCTGAGATCAGTTCCATACTTTCTTATAGCACATTAGGCCAAGGTTTGGCAAAGTGGAAACCAGCCTTGAAAGTGGTTCTAGCTTGGTCCTATTAAATAATGCCTGTGAGGATAAAGTGATGTCTGTTTAACCTGAAAATACACACACAACACAAATACAAATGATAAGCTTTATGCATAATGTTCTTGTTAAGTGTTTCCTCTAAAAAGCCACTAGACACAGATTTAGAGTAAATTACAGTCATTTCACACCAGATGCTGATTCTGATCTTCCCAGCTGTCATCTTCCACAACATAAAACCCATACATGTACAATTACCACTGAAAATGTGTTTTTCTCCCTTTTCATAGAAAGACCAAAGAAAGGTTTACATTATATGTTTTGTAGCTTTAAAATAACAATAGATAAAATAATAATAAATAAAGAATGTCTTACTAATAATAAATGTGTTGTGAAGGAAATATAATCAAAATGTAATGTTATCGACAGACAGACAGACAGACAGACAGACAGACAGACCGATAGATAGACAGATAGATAGATAGATAGATAGATAGATAGATAGATAGATAGATAGATAGATAGATAGATAGATAGATCGGACGGACGGACAGACAGACAGACAGATAGACAGGACGGACCAACCGACAGGTAGGACGGACGGACAGACAGACAGACAGGACGGACCGACCGACAGGTAAGACAGACAGACAGACAGACAGACAGACAGACAGACAGACAGACAGGACGGACGGACAGACAGACAGACAGACAGGACGGACAGACAGACAGACAGACAGACAGGATGGACAGATGGACGGACGGACGGACAGTCAGAGAGACAGACAGACAGATAGGACGGACGTATGGATGGACAGACTGACAGACAGACTGACAGACAGACAGACAGACAGATAGGACGGTCAGACAGACGGGACAGACGGACGGACGGACAGACAGACAGATAGATAGATAGATAGATGACAGACAGACAGACAGACCAATAGAGGGATGGACGGACAGACAGATAGATAAACAGACAGATAGATGGATAGACAGATGTATAAATGGACAGACAGACAGACAGACAGACAGATAGATAGATAGATAGATAGATAGATAGATAGATAGATAGATAGATAGATAGATAGATAGACAGATAGATAGATAGATGGAAAGACTGACCTATCTAAGGACAGCAGACCTGGATGAAGTCCTGCATTTATGATGCAGTTCGAGAGATTGTGTGGTTATGTATCCACATGATACTACAGCTGCATTATTGGCTCTGGGCTTGCTGTTCTCCTCTATCCTGGGAGGAAGAGTAGCCAAGCAAGCCATACTATAAATAGTCCCACCTCACCCCAGACTGTGCATTAAGCAAGAAAAATGATGGCACACACGCAAACACACTGCGAACTGAATTAGGAAACAATGGAGCAGCTGTTTTTTGGCCTGGGCATAGTGCAGCAGCAAAATAACCAATTAATACAGCTGTGAGAAAACACAGGGATCCAAAGTGCCACTAAAACATGTATGTTAACTCCAGTGCTTGAACTTACTCAACATAGTAGGTTCCATAAACAGGGTCATCAATTTTCTCCCAGCCATAAGGAAGCTCTGAAAAACAAACAATAAAAACAATTACATCCACAAAACCATTTCATTCAAAGGTAGATGTTGCAGTTATAATTTAAAAATATTGTTTTATTAGGATATATCGGCTCATTCTCTGGAAATGGTGCCATTTGTGGGTTTTGTGTGTCTCTGTGACTTACTGATGTAATTAACGGAATACTGCACTCAACATTATTTGAAAGATTTAGTGTGCCAACACACAATAACTTTTAAAATAAGAGCAATCATTTTACTCTTAAATGTTTTTCACAGTCTTTCACAATATCATCCAATTTCCCATCACCATGGCATTTTAATGGGTCGTACAGAGAATTTTTTTTTGCTTTTATTGAAAATAAAATATTATGTTTTCATTGTCTGTACATTTTTTTTTCTAAACACGTTTCTGAAAATTGCAGAATTTACCTTTGTCCTTGCAATTTCTGTTCAACTCCATTATGCTGTGACATTCCTGACTTCAAAAATAATGGTCTGATTTTCAGACATCTTAATGGTTAGAATAAGAAATATGAAATATTGTTCTTGGCACAAATATCACAATAATATTTGCAATTATATATGCTGAATAAAACAGACATTTATAAATATATATACATATACAGATAGACAGACAGAGAAATAGACAGATAGATAGATAGATAGATAGATAGATAGATAGATATAATTTCACAGTTCTGCAGTAAATAAATAATATTCTTAGTATAGTATTAGCATAAATGACAAAATTTCCCAAGAATATGCTGTATTCATTGTCTGTCCTAACATTTCCTGTTGTTTAATAAATGAGGGTACACTGAGTTGGTGTCACACCATATATAATAAGACAGAAAAAACTTCACAATTCATTGGTCTCAGAGGCTGTATCATTTAGCTGAACTCTTATTATTAATACTAAAAGACTAAAATATACATATACACATACACACTTGAATACACACGCTCCATATACCATGCATACCCGCTGAGCTTCTAGACGAAAGTGACAAGGAAACGCAACGCAATTACAAGCAAGCCCACATAGACTCAAATTACACATTCAGCAGCGTGGAGGAGTGTGGAGTGGAGGAGTGTGTGTGTACATAATATGTAACTTTGTAAATTACAAGTGACAGAAACTGTGTGATGTTCTCACTTAATCTGGCTGGCACACACACACGCACAGATCAAAGCACTGTTGGGTATTACTCTACTGCTGCGCTATGGGTTTGTAGTCGTCCTATTAAAATAGAAATCCACTTGTGAAGACAACCGAGTGCACAGATCAATCTGAGATCTGAACAAACCCCTATCCACAAGTATTAAACTCACAATGAGGCCAAGAGCTCATCAGATAACAGCACAATGTCTGTGGGGTCTCGTGTAGTTAAGTAGATTTGTCAAACTATCAGTATGAAGTCTGGTCCACTTTCTGGCCAGGTCTGGTCAGGTTTTTCTGGCCTAACACTGCCCAATTCAACAGGATGAGACAACCTGAACTGTTAATACACACAATCAGACTGATGTAATGCCACTCCAAGTGTTCACTGGTCAGTTGAAAACACTGATGGTGTTTACACAAATATGTCACAATGTTATGTGTGGTGTTTATAAGTCAAAAGTCCCAAGTCTTTATGATATTCTGGACTCTAGATATGGCTCGGTCTCTCCTTCAATATAAATCAGTGGAATTTTTTTTCACCTACAAGTCAAAAATAATAAGTATGATCAGTAATAACACACTTCTGTAACACAAATGGAAGTATTACGGCAGTATTTAACCCCTTGAAAACTGATGTTTCAGGTTGAGTGATCAGTTGATCTTGACACTCAAGCAGAGCTCAGGGCACAGAGTTGAACTACATAAAATGTTATTACATAAAAATTCCCCATTCCCCTTTCACGTCACCCAAACTGTTACCATGAAGGTCTGTGGGTTCAACTGAGGATTTTACAAAGCACTCAGTTGACATGCAAGAAAAATCACACACTCTGGCAACAACAAGTGAGCAAATGTTCAAAAGCAAAATTTAAATAACATTAACAGAGTTTGGACTAATCTCATGGCCTCCAAATATAGAGTAGCCCACCCCACGTACCCCTTGAGAATCGTGAGCTCAAGCTAATTACCTACTTCAATATTTGCATTTTGTTTGCACAATATTTAAATAATCTTGCTATTTAAAAACCTGCCTGCCCTTTGCAGTAAAAACAGGCGGCAGTTTCTTTTTTGTTAAAAGCTTTGACCTTTACGAAAATGAGGGGGGTGGGGATGAGAAAGAAGGAGAGGAAGGAAACAAAAGCAAGTATGAGGCAGAAACAATATGAACTAAAGCTTTATGTGTTTGGTGAATCAATGTTTACAGGCGCGGCCCAAAAAAAAATGCCAAATGTGAGTATAAATTGGATTTGGTGAATAAATTAAAAGAATTTACAAGGCGAGTGATTGGTAACATTTTACTAATTGCAATTATATATAGGCTTTTCTTTTAACGAGAAGAAGAAATAAACTTAATTATTATTATTATTATTATTATTATTATTATTAATAGTATTTTCTTTTTTTTTTGAGGGACACAATCATGATGTGCCCATGTCATTTTTATAGGTTTTATAGCCTTTATAAGAAATATTAATTTATTTGATCAAAAATACAGTAAAACAGTAATATTATTCATATTATTGCATAAATGTCTTTACTCTCATATTTGATCAACTGTCTGCATCCTTGTTGAATAAAAGTAGAATTTCTTTCAAAAAACATACTGACCCCAACGGTATTATGTAGATAATACACACTCATACAGGTATATACATATATAGCATTTCATTACTGGAACAAAATATTTATGAAGAACAAGTGTACATTTTCTCGATTCCCCTGTCATGGAATTCATGTGCCACATAGTCAAGCATTTACAGGTGATTCAGGATTTGACCATGCTGCTGAATTACTAATATAGAAATAAAGAGCTGACAGGGGAACGAAGGATGAGCGGGGATGGGAGGAGAGAACACTGGGCCATTGGCACCATATGCGATGGTTTGAGTGTAACTGTCTGCTGAACACTTTTAAACCTGACAGGGATGAAAATCTCTCTCCCTCTTCTACTACTTCTACTCTTCTTTTACTGACTCACTCTCACCAAGTATTACAGTTCACTGATGGATGGAGTTTGTGTGTGTGTGCTATCATAAAAACAAACACCTTATTCTGCATAGCCATCTTCAACTGTCTGCCAGATTCTGCCTCCCAAAATAACACCAATCAGTAATGCCACAATACATCTTTTGCTGATAACAAACCCACACAGGCATACTATGAGCTTGGAAGAGAGTTGAGAACATTCTACAAAGACTAACTTCTAACTTCTATCTAACTCCTGGTGATATTAATTTGTGCAGTGATGATATATTAGTACTGCTGACACTTCCATCTAAGGGCAAATTTTCTCGGCAAGAAAATCAGAACATCTTATTTATTTAGTTATTATCTGAAATACATACAATTTGTGGTCAAACATTCTCAAGTTATGGCCAGGATATAGTCCGAAAAATACCATTATGGGTCAAAAAGCGTGTTTGTGACAACACTGTGTACTTAGCGTACAAGACAAAGGTACAAAACTGTGTATTTTAATGAGGGAAAGAACTGAAATTCGAAATTTAAACTACTGATTTAAAGTTGTTAATTATATATAAAGAAACAACCTATTTTAAGCTTATTGCAAAATATGCACATATACAGAAATGTTTATGTATTTTGAGACTGCAGCTTGCTATTATTTCATTTACAGTGTTTCATTGGAGTCGAAGGCCTCTTTGGTACAATTATCTAGTTGCGATTCTCTGATTGGTGGAGATTTGTTTGCAGAATCATGGATAATGTAGTTTAGCCAGGAATTGTTCTGTTAAACGTGATTATTTGAACTATAAGTTAAAATAATGCAGGCTGATGGCTTTAACAAAAGCATATATACCATTGATTAACAACCTCGCAACTCACAAAAGGTTTTTCTTAAGGGTTTATTTTTTTAAATCAGCTACCCTGTGGAGAAAATTAATGGGATTTTTACTTTCGGTACTCTATATAAAGTGATCATTCAAAGGCCATTTTCAGCTAACCCTAACCCTAGAAGTGGTTATATAAATATATAAATATACATATATTAATTTTTAAATATAATTCTATTCTATTTTTAAATATAATATTATTTTGGTAAATAACATTTCTGGTAAATACTCTTTAAAAAGTGTTTTTTGATTATGATTTTATTAGTAGACTAGAACACGTGGATATTTTGTCATTCTTACACTATAATACTGAACTTTGATTTCAGTGATTTGGACTATGAGATGGACACTTGCTTCTTGCACTCTATGTTGCACTTTAATTTTGCTTTAAAAAAAGGATTTCATAGAAATTTGGATTTCATTTGGTTTAATAAAATATAGTTTAATAAAATATTCTTAAGTAAAATTGTTAATCATTTAGATTAATCAATTAATCGATAAATCAGTCGATAGATTAAACGAAAGAAAAATAGTCATTAGTGGCAGCCCTTCTGTGAAGCAAATATTGCAGCATCTTGTATACTCCAGATGAATAACTGCCAGTGAGATGAATGGATCACTTTCTTTGGGTATTAGAAAAAGACCTGCTGTAACTCTGACTTTCTAATTTTTGAGAGAAAAAGAAAGGAATAGGTTGGCCTAAAAACCAAGATTCCTTCAAATGAACAGAATTATGTGACTGTAAGCATTTATGAAGGATATAATAGCTTCTGTCAGCAAATACACTAATTACTCATGAGAAAATGCACAAAACTAAAATCAATATCTGCTAAAAAAAAAATTATGTAATCAGGGGACGTTTATGGACCAGAATATTCCATTTCAAATCCAAACTCAATTGTTGCAGCTACAGGAAAATTAGGCTTTTCGTTGTTCTAAGAATGCACAATGGCACAAAAATGCTGTGACACCTCATGCAACTTGCATGAATAAACATCTCGGGGGGAAATCACACCGCTGTGTGCTGTTATGTGACGCTGTTTGGATTTTGCGTCTACATTTTGTTCATTAATTTAGCTAATTTGTACAATATCACTGAGAAAACAAATATAATTCCTGCATTGACACAGCTGTCAACTGATAAAGCTGAATCCATCCATCAATCCATCCATGCATCTGTTTTTGTAATATATCTCCACCTGTTCCCAGCGAGTGTGAGAGTGTTATATTTTTTTGGGGTGCTCACTGACAGTGATGGCTTCAGAAATGATGAAATGCAATGAAACACGAGTGACAGACACAGAGAGACATGTTATTTGTGCTTATTCATTCACTCGCAAACCCAGGGTATTCGCACCATCAGAGAGAAACATCGACACAGGGAGAGAGGTGAGATGACAGGTAAACAGGAGAGACGACTGTGCCATATATATGGAAACTGCACTCTGTCCCGCGGTAAATATTCGGGGGGAAAAACAGTCTAGGAACATGAGCTTATTGAAGAAAACAGCAGAATGCTTTGATTCTGTGTCTTCCCTTCAGTTTTTAAACAAAAGAGGGTGGCCGAATTACACAACGCACGTCCGCACAAATCCGCAGTGATGAGTGTTTTCACAACGCTTGCTGACACGCCTTTGAACTGTGGGAATCCGCTGACATGTAAAATGCACTGTCTCACACATGCATGCTAACAAGCAGCCCCTGATGCACTGGCACAGTTGATTATACTGCAAACATGAAGTTAGATTTTAGTGCACGAACGTGTGAACTGGGAGGAAGGTAGTGATGAATAAATCCTCTTACAGCAGGTAAAACAGAGATGAATACCTTTGCAGACATGATTAATTTAACAATGTATTCACTTTCGAGATGCTTCAGCTCAAGATCATTTACAAACACTCTTTTGAGTGCTAGAAGTAGGGTGCAGAGTAACCAGTGGAAAAATTGGATTATTACACTTGCTGTAGAATACGTTGAGAGGTGTTTGCCAGTGTAAAATTTACAGCCATGATGCTAGAATGTTCTGGGTGGTTGCTAGGGCATTGCTTGGTGGTTACTAGGGTGTCCTGAGTGGTTTCCATGGCATTGCTATGTGTTTGTGAAGGGATGTTTGGTAGGGTATTGCAAAATTGCTTGAGTGTTTGTGAGCTTGGTCGTGCAAAACTTTACCCCATGGCGTCAGGATGTTTTGGGTGGTTGCTAGGGCATCCCTAGAATCCCTAAATGCTCTAGGTGGGTTCTAGAACACTGTTAAGGTTTTTCTAGTGTGTTTCTGGAGCGTTGTCCATGGTTGCCAAGGCATTTCTATGTGGTTGTTAAGTGTTAAGAGTTTTTTTTTACCATTAATTACACGGTCACTAGGGTGTTCTGGATGGTTGCCATACCGTTGCTATGTGTTTGTGAAGGGATATTTGGTAGGGTTGTAATATGGTTGTTAGGGTGTTTGTTAGAGGTACTTTGTCATGCAAATCTTTCCTCCACGATGTAAGGTTGTTTTGGGTGGTTGCTAAGGCAAGGCTAAGTGGTTTCTCTGGTGTTCTGGGTGGATGCCATAGCATTGGTATGCAGTTTTGAAGGGATGTTTGGTAGCGTTTTGCAAAATTGCTAGGGTGTTTCTGAGAGGTGCTTGGTTGTGCAAAACTAAGGTGTTCTGAGTGTTTTTAGCACGTTTAAAGTTGTTGCTAGGGTGTTCTTGGCTGTTCTGTGGAAAACTTGTCACTACAATCCCACTACAAGCTGTTATAGGACATTGCCAAGGCATTGCAATGTAGTTCCTAAGTTGTTCTGAGTGTTTGTTTTAGCATTTATGGGTGGTTGATATGGCTTTGGTAGATGGTTGCCAGGATGTTCTGGGTGGTTACCTGGGTGTTGTTATATTGCTGCTAAGGTGTTCGAGGGTTGGTAGGACATTATGAGATGGACACTTGGTGTTCTTGGTGGTTGCTAGTATGCTGCTAGGTAGTTGCTACTATGGTGCTAGTCTGTGCACAACTTGCAACGACAATGCTTGGATGTTGTGGGTCATTGCCAAGACATAGCTATGTAGTTGCTAAGTTATACCAACTGTTCCCCTGCAGGAACTCGAGCTTCCAAGTACTATGGCAATGTTGCGGGGTTGAATTAGCGCAGTTATAGGGCGATGAATCGGGTTGAACAGATGCTCGCGTGCTATCTGTCCCTGGGTGCGGCATCATCCTTGAAGGCTCCAGCCTTGCCCTTGAAGCCGCTGCGAACAACTTCAGCGCTGGTGGGCAAGGGGTACGACAGCGGGTCAGGCTGGTACATGTCTGCACACCATGGTAGTGTTACAGGCATACCAAGCCGACCTGCTTAAAGGGCTGGATGAAGACAAGGAGATTAACTCTGATAATATCACAGAGCTTAGGTGGACCACTAATCTTTCTCTCCACGCCACCAAAGAGACCGCCCGCACTATTGGGCGGTCCATGGCAGCTATGATGGCAGCAGAGAGGCATCTATGGTTGACCTTGTCAGATATGAAGGAAAAGGACACGGTCTTCCTCCTTGACACCCCGCTTCTGGCCTGTTCGGCGTCGCAGTCAACTCCGTTGTCGACAGGTACCAGGAGGCTCAGGCTCGAGCAGGCTCTGGTAATGGAACAAGAGTTAGATACTCTCTTGAGAAAGGAGGCCATCGAGGTGGTCTCTCCTCACCAAAGAGAGTCCGGGTTCTACAGCCGGTAATTTATAGTTCCGAAGAAGGATTGGGGGGGGGGTTGCATCCATTTTTAGATCTGTGTCAGTTAAACTGCTCAGTCATGTGACTGAATTTCAGGATACTCACACTCAAACAAGTCCTGTCTCAGATCAGGTCCGAGGACTGATTTGCCACGATCAATCTAAAATAGGCCTACTTCCATGTCTCCATCCTTCCCAGTCACAGGAAGTTCCTGAGGTTTGCTTTCCGGGGCGAAGCTTATCAATACCAGGTTCTTCCTTTTGGCCTTGCACTCTCACCCAGCACTTCTACGAAATGTGTGGATGCAGCTCTGGCTCCCCTGCGATGCCAGGGCGTCCGCATACTCAATTATATTGACAATTGGTTGATTTTAGCTAAATTGGAGCAGAAGGCGGTTCGACAATGAGATGTCGTTCTTGCTCACATAAAAAAAATTGGTGTTAAGACTAAACATCAAGAAAAGTGTGCTTTCTCCAGCTCAGAGGACCACTTATCTGGGCGTGGTGTGGGATTCGACCACGTTGCAAGCACGTCTGTCCCCTGCTTGAATCGAGTCAATCCTCACTGCAGTCAAGAGAGGGAGAGAGGGACAGTCACTCACTGTCAAGCATCTTCAGAGATTGCAAGGTCTGATGGCAGCTGCTTTCAATGTTATACCTCTTGGCCTGCTGTATATGAGACCCCTACAGTGGTGGCTCAAGACCAAGGGGATCTCCCCGAGGGGAAACCTGCTCCGCATGCTCAAGGTTATGCGGAGGTGCCTACATGCCTTAGACATGTGGAGGAAACCTTGGTTCTTGTCTCAGGGCCCTTTGATGGGAGCTCCTTGTCGCCGTGTAACATTAGCGACGGATGCGTCCCTCACCATTTGGGGTGTGGTCATGAGTGGCCACCCTGCCCGTGGTCTGTGGAGTGGTCGCCATCTCACTTGGCACATCAACTGCCTGAAACACTTTCTCCCAAACCTAAGAGATCATCATGTGTTGGTGCGCACTCACAACACAGTGGTGGTCTCTTACATCAACCACCAAAGAGGTCTGCATCTGCATCCATTAAACAAACTGGTGCACCAGATCCTTGTGTGGGCCCAAGGGAAGCTCCTTTCTCTAAGTGTGGTTTACATCCTTGAGCATCTCAATGTAGAAGCAGACATCCTGTCGAGGCAGGGGCCGATGCCCAGGGAGGGGAGGCTTCATCCTGAGGTGGTGAAGCAGATATGATGGAGTTTTTGTGGAGGATTTTTTGGAAGTGTTTGGTGGTATGTTTAATATCAGTTTACATGAAGCAGATTTTGTGCTAATCCAGCTCCTCTCAGACTGGACGCTATGGTGCAGACTTGGGCGAGGCTTCGTCTGTATGCTTTTCCCCCGATTGCTCTGCTCCCAGGAGTTCTGGAGAGAGTACGCCAGAACAGGGTCCATCTGTTTCTAGTAGCTAGTAGTAGCAGATGATGGAGACATTCAAATGTGCTCTGTTAGGGGGCTATAGTACAGGCTTGGCAAGCACTGTTATAAGTGGTTTGTAGGTGGTTGTTCACCAGCCTACATTCAAATAGTTTAACTCCATATTTCTTTAACAGGGTAGCCAACCCTGCTCCTGGAGGGCTACCTTCTTGCAGAGTTGAATTTTAACCCTGTCTAACACCCCTGGCTGTGATTTTCAAGTAATCCTGAACACCTTGATTAACTGGTTCATTAGGGTCGAAGTTACAGTAAACTTGCAAGGATGGTAGCCCTACAGGAACAGTGCTGGCTCACGCTGGTTACTCCTGCTCTAGAATATTCTCATCTCTAGATCCAGCTCTGGACCTTTCTTCCATGTCTATGGGATTGTTTGACATTTTCTGCCAAACAAAATTTTTCAATTTCTTTGAAAGCCAATTGCAAAGGCTGCATGATTTTGCCTAGCAATAATAAAAGTAATGTTTGACTTGAAAGAAACATACTGATAGCCCTAATACTGCAGTTACATAAATGTCATAAAAAATATTTTTGATTATTTTCAAGCTCTAAGCAGCCATGAACAACCTGCAGTTAGGCTAATGATCTATTTTACTTGATCAAAGAATTTTAGGAACATTGTTATCTCATCAGATCAGACCTTTTCTGTTTTTTTTTTTTTTTTTTTTTTTTTTTTTTTATAAAACCAATAAGCCATTTCTGCTTCATGTTTTGTCTAGTAACACTTAAACATGGTCTCTTGTGGCTAGTTGCTTAATTTCAGTAGATTTAAACATTTGTCTTTTGGACATCCATTTTGAGAGTAAAGCAAACAGAGTCAAAACAAATAGAGAGAAATGAAAAATAAACACTAACCGTTCTCTTTGCATTCTTCAGGGGGCTTTGCTTTCTTCGCAAGCCGGGGGTCCAACCAGGACGTCGTCTTTGTATTGTGGCTGGAGAGAAGAGAAATGGAGCAGAAAAGGAAAAGAGATGAAGAGAAAGAGAGAGAGATGAGAGTGCTGCAAACTGCTGCTGTACATCATCTTGTTGAGGAGACGAGAGAGACTGAAAGGAAGTCTCCGGAGATCTCATCTCCAAACGAGGGTGAGAAAAAAGTTTAGCTTAACAAAATGGCAATCGATACTTTTAATTAGCTGTAAGCTTCTCATTAGCACAGCAAGAAAGAGAGGAGGAGGACAGAGATGGCGGGGAAGATTTGAGTGACTTATGAGGGAGGAGAACCGAACATGAGCGGCGATTTCACTAAACTGTTTAGCACACAATGTTTTTCCCTCACAATTTTGTCCTCTGAGACCAATTTCAGGAGTCATAATAAAGATTTCTTTTGAAAGTTTTGGCAAAATTGGCAGATTTTTGCGATGTAGAGTAACATGCTTACCAACGGCTAATTAATAGATATTGAAATTAATCTTAGCCTCCAACAAAGTTCTGACAGCATCTGAAATCCTGCTGTGTAAACCACTCCTATGACGGCCATCTAGGGAAGAACCAATAAGAGTACAGCAACTGATGATGCAAATGTGAGTGAGTGCATGTGACAAAGATCAATTTAAATGGTTGATACTACTTTCTCAGTTTTTCATACAACATTACCATCTTGTTAATTAGCCAATTATGCTAATTAATGCTACATCCATTAGTAACAATTACACTGAGCTAGCAGTGAAGTATAAGTCACAAATTCCCTCTTTTACTGACTCCAAAACTTCAAGTTCTTATTTGTTTTCCAGGTTATACATTGTTTTACATTAGCATAAGGGCTAGCATGGGTTTGCACAATACCATTTAATTTTTGATCGTCAGCGTGGATGCCAGGTTTTGATATGATTTTTGATGTCGAAATGATTTAAATGCTGTTGATTGCTACAAAATGCTACAATTTAAATGCTATCAAAAATTAATGGGATTGGAAAGTTGTAGGTCAGGTTAGTTACTTATTATTTGTGGACTGACAAGGTCTGACACTAATGGGCTATATTCACACTGTTTTTGGGATTGACAACCACATTTTCTTTACAGGTGTGAGTTTCGAAATGCTTACAGTTGTGTTTAGAAAACTGTCTGTGTTTTGGAGTCATGCCTTTTTTTTTTAGGTGTGAGTTTAGTGATAGTGGCCAAAGTAAAATCAAAGATGACGACGTCCATAAAACTGAAAGTTTTATCACTTTCTGACATGACAAGAGTCCAATCGAGCCGCAAGTTAATTCGTCAAATCTTCATTAACCAAAAGCAGCTTATAAATTTGGGTGGAGAGCAGAGCATTTGAATCGCATGAAGAACACAAAACTGACGGGAGCGATTCCGGTGGAAAACTGACAGGATCTAAAAATTTCAGATGACACGCAACTAATTTCTTCGTCACTGTAAGTTACTGAAAGCACTAGGGATGTAACGATTAACTGCGAGCCGGTTGAAAATCCATTCAAATATGTGACGATTCAAATCAGTTGAGATGCTAAACAAATTGCGATTCATTTGTGATAGGAGTTTATATGAATGTATGTCTGAGGGGAACTTACTGTCTTTAGAAAAGTTTAGATGGAATTTTTTATTTTCATCTTGCCTCTGTATAATGCATATTAAAGTTAATAAGTGCAGCGCTGCTTTGTTTACAGCGGAAATCAAGGAAGCGCTTTAAGCACCACCTGCTGGCAGAGAGTGAATCTGCGTCTCATTCAGCTTGTCTGCTGTGTGTTTCATGCAGATATTTTTATGTATTAGTTTCACAAAACTGAAGTCAAATCCATTCTGTTTTTGCTTCAAATTTAGAAATTATACAATCTAATTTAGATTAAAAACTGCTCATGTTGCATGTATGCAGTATCTTTGTTTGGATCATGATTAGAATGCAGTGGTTGCCTCTCATTGAAATGGAAAGACCACAGACAAAGCTTTATTTTGTTTAATATGAAGAGATTTCTTTAATTTGTGTTTTTTTTATTATTTGATTTGGAGCTTGTTTTAAAATTTCAATTTAGTTTTGTTATTTACATTTACATTATATTAGAATTTTGTTATTTAGCACATGCTTTTATCCAAAGCGACTCACAAATGGGGACAATAGAAGCAATCAAAACCAACGAAAGAGCAATAATATGCAAGTGCTATATTATTATATTATTATAGTGTTATATTTAAATTTCATAAAGAAACATGCACCATTTCGTCCAAGCAATAATAAAAGGACACATTTAATTTATAATTTGTCTTAAATCTCATTTTGTTAAAAAAAAAAATCAAAATAAAAAAAATTGTGAATCGAATTGAATCGTGAAATCAAAATCATGAATCGAATCAAATCATGAGTTGAGTGTATCGTTACATCCCTAAAAAACACACATGAAACTGAACTGTGTGTGAACGTAACCATATTAAGGTCTCCAAATCTGCATTGGCAACCATATTCTGCTGCTGTGTGAATGTGGCCATAACGAAACGAAACAAATCGAAACAAAACAAAACAAAACAAAACAACTAAAATCTAAACAAAACTAAAAAAATTATTAAAAACAAAACCAAATCAAAACTAAAACAAAAACAAAACAACAAAAACAAAAAAACTGAACTAAAAACAAACCAAAATAGCTTGGCATGATGCGCGACAGCAACGCTAAACAAATAGGCTACTTCCAAAAAGTTGTATTATCAATTGCATGCTGAAATATTTCAGAACACAAGAAAGTACTATACTATACTATACTATGCATTCAAGTACATTCAGTACATTTTGGGGCTTAGTGTATTCCTCCCTGAGACACATATTTGTCTAAAGTAGCAGAAGAAACAGCTCTGAGATCAGTGGGAGAAAGGTAGACTTGACTGTCTCAGTGATGGGACTCGACTGATGGCACTCTACCAAGCAACTGGCCAGAGAAATTGCAGCCAGGGGCAAAAAGATGGTGCACCTTTGATGAGCTCGTTCTCTATGTGACACCACACTTCTGCCCTTTTGTCTCTGTCTTTGTGCCTTCCTCCCCAGTGTCTCTTTATGATTCACCTCTCTCTTACAGAATTTTTTTTAATATAAATGCATATCAAAATACATTCTAATGGCACACTGCATTTCCGCAGCTTATGTTTGGTTGCTTTGGGAGTTTAAATGTGACTAAATGCATGTACAGAGACATTGTGTCATGATCAGTCTGGTCCAGTATGAATGTGTGTGTGTTCATGGTGAGAGATAGACATATGGAGAAGTGTCTACAGTTTGAGAATTAAAGACACTCCGTCTGTGAGGGAGATAGAGAAAAACAAGGCGCCATTGGCTGCTTGACAACTCCATTAAATCTTCAATAGTCACACTGTGTGGGCCAGAGCAAACTGTGTATATGTGTGTGGGGTTTCATAAAGCAGTGGCAGACTGTCCTCGCATCATTTGGAGTCACTCACATACAGCTTCTGTTATGAACGATACAACAGAAAATAACTTCTGTCCCTGTGGAAAAACACAGTACTGTAAAGTCATAGTTTAAAGACTGAACACACACACGTTCCTAGCAATCAAAGTGTGTATGTTTATGTATGCTTTTTACAAATTTAATTTATATTAATAAATTATCAGTAAGATGCATTATCTTTATATAACATCATTATATAATGACAATCTATGTATTTATGAACAAATTAATGATTAATTTGTGGATGTCCCTAAACTTCTGGCGTGAAATTAAAAAGTATGTTTGTGTACAGTTTTACTGATCATGGCAGATCACATGATAAAAAAAAATGTGTTTGTACTTGGCCTATATCCAGTGCAGTCCAACACACTTTTAGCATTTAAAAGAGATGATTCAGGTGGCTGGATTATAGTAGTTTTGGTCCATGTTTGTGCCGTTGACTGATTTAGATAATAATTGTAGTGATTCAGGCTCTAAATTAATATTATTAAATCATTTAATAAACAACATTGGGTATGGGCAAGGTCTGATGCTAAACACAAAGCCATGGTTAAAAATAAATAAATAAAAATAAATAATTAAAAGTGACAAAACAAAACAAATCAACAACAAAAAATCTTAAATTGACCAAGTTGAGAATGGAAATGGAATCATCAGATGTCACAGAATCAGAACCTGTATATATTGCATGAGCACCAAGGCTTAATATGATCTGGAGCATGCATGCAAATAACAGCTTCAATGATTTCTATACATTTTTTAAAAGGTGCACTAAATATATTTTGCTTTATGTTGTGTTGGCAAATATTGGTATCAAGTGATGCCACTGTATTCACAGTTGACCAAGGTAATTTATTCACTGAAAGTATCTGATTCTTTCAAATAAAAGGCCAAAAACTTGCTCAATGACCATAACTCAAATAACAAAACTCATGCCACTTTCAAACCAAACTTGAAAATTACAATAATCATACACATAGTCTGTTTTCATTAAGTAGCTCACAGGAGGCTCCCTAGCAGGGTCCTTCCCTCACTAAAATAATCACCTAGCACAGTTTTATCATTGGTAGAACATAAAATATTTCAATACAAGCATTTCAGTCAAATATAGAGAAACAATCTGCAACCTGCCGCAACAGTTTAAAAGTAGCCAAGTTCTGTGGGAAAACCATGGGCTTCATCAACTCTGATGGTTGCTGACATAAATATATATAGGATTTTATAATTAAAATAAAAATATACTAATAATTGTATATTATATATATAATAAAATATTATATTATATACATATATTTAATACATCTAGCTGGTGGTCATGTGATTGAAACATGGCATACTGCTCAATGTTTTTTTCTTTCCAAAATTACTATTAATTCTATTCATCTCTATGTAAAAAAAAATACTGAATGCACCTTTAAATAATGCTGATTATAATTTATAATTCTAATTAACTGAAAATTAGACAGACACAGATACTCACTCTATAAAGTACACTTCTCCTTTCTCAGTGTAAGCCATCTCCCAGTTATCTGGCAGAGGACCCAACTCGTCATTCTCGTCCAGTTTTGGGGGTGATTTTGGTGGTTCTGTCTCTTCTTTAGGGGCATCTGTGGAGGTCTCGGAGGGGCATGTGGTGGGCATCTCTCCTGAGGCGTCTGTACTCTTGTCTTCATGTTCACTGGACTCTGAAAAATGCAAGAAAATTTGCTTTTAACAGAAGTCCTAAAAAAAGAATTCTTTATGTAATCAATTATACTCTCAACAATATCCTAATGAAAAGTCTAAAACCAGTAAATTGTTTAAACTGCCTGAATTAAACTAAATCTATAACATATTAACAAGGAAAACTGCAGAGCTACATTTCCGATTTAAACACCTCAATCAACTAAAAAGAATCAGACAGTAGATGTGGATAAAAAAAGATGATGGGTGTTGTATTATTATTCAAAAATATTATCAAAGAGAGGATATGCTTTTATAAAGAGGATGTGTAATTTTTAATATTACTGTGGTTTATTATTGTGGGAGTCTCTAACTTTTATCAGCACGGCTGGTGAAACTCAAGAGTCCAAGACTACAGAATAACCGGTGAAATGAGCGAGATAGACATTTATGAAATATTTATGAGAAGAAGATGTAAATGAGATTTGGAGTTTCTGAGAGAATTGAAAAGCAGGTCACTGTAAGAGGGGCATGTTTAAGAAAGAACAACAGAAGACCGTAAGAAATGATGGAAGAACAGACAGAGATGGAGTTAGTCGGACTGAGACGGTGAAATAAGAGCGGTGCAGTGAGAAAGCGAGAGAGAAGAAGAGGGGAAAAAATAGAGAGCTGAACATGTCCTAGTTTGAGTTATGGAGGTTGGAGGTCCCATAGGAAAGTCGCAAAAGACAGATCGAGGGGAAGAGAGAGGGAGAGATGAAAGAAAAAGATACTGAATCCCATAACATTCAGCAATACTGATGTTTTAATCAACTGAAAAATGAGAGGACAGCTTCACTCAATTCCACACACAAGCTCTGCTCCAAAACCTAGTGAGCTGCCTATTTAGACAGCATTTAAAATCATCAAAGGCGCACATTGTCTTTTTGCCACACTTGCCAATGGTGGATAAATGGAGAATATTTTTAAAAGCATGTAAAAACCATATATTTGTTTTATTTAGTGTAAATACCAAAACAATACATTTAAGATGGTGCACAACAGAAATAAAGAATATTCTTATATCCTAACAATGTGTCTCAGATATTGCAAGATACCAAAGCGTGCAATGAAAAGTCAGGGATTTCAACATGAGCTCAAACATTTCACATAAAATCCCAAGGCTACATTATCTGGGTTATCCACATTAATATTTTAGCTTTATTATATACTCCTACTTGCTGTCAAAAATTGTCTTATTGGTTTCTATTTCCGAAATAATTTTAAGAAAAACTTTGAAAGACAAAGTTGATACTTCAGTGAAGTTGACAAACGCCATTTGCAACTCATTTTATGTCCATAATGTTAAATATTTCTGATTGAATGAATATTTACCCACTTATTCTGACTAGGATGTGAAGGCTGAAGGGCAGGTTTACCCCCCAAAAATGAACATTTTGTCATCAATTATTCAGGCTTGTGCTGTTCCAAACTTATAAGATTTTCATTCATCTTTGAAACACAAATAAAACTCAAATATGGTACTGTTCCTGCTTAAGGCACAAGATCCAATTAGGTTTGTTCTCATACATCAAGCAAGTACAGGTGCGCTACCATTTACCATATTTGATTGTGGTTTATATGTGAAAAACAGCCTGAATTAAATCTATTCAACATATAAAGGAGAAGACTTGGACTAAACAGCTCAGTTCATATGGATTTCCGTTGCAATGCCTTTATGCAAATTTGGAAGCATCAAAGTTTTGGCAGAAGTTCAATGGAGGTACAAAAATCTCGGTAACACTTTAGAAAAGGGAACACATTTTCACTATTAATTAAGAGTTTTCCCTCAATAAAATCCTAATTTGCTGCTTATTAATAGTTGTTAAGTTAGTTGTTAAGTTTAGGTTTAAGGGATCTCAAATATGCTCATGCAGAATAAGGCATTAATATGTGCTTTTTAAGTATTAATAAACAGCCAATATGCGTGCTAATAAGCAACTAGTTAATAGTGAGAATTTGTCCTTAAAATAAAGTGTTACTAAAATCTCTCAGGTTACATTAAAATGTCTTCATTTGTGTTTTGGGGATGAATGAACATCTTATAGGTTTGGGTGACATGAGGTTGAGTAAATGATAACAGAATTGTTATTTTTGGGTGAACTGTCCATTTTAGGTATTTATTTGCCATTATTGCCATAAACATCACTATATCAACATTAAGCAACATCAAATTAATACTGGTAAGATTTTAGAAAACCTTAGAAGACAATGCCTAAAGAGCCATTTTGCCTTTGGTTAACATTATTTCCAGTCCAGTATTATTATTTTTCTCCTCTTTTCGAACAACATGGACTGATGAATCGTGCACAATAAGAGCAGGAACTTGTATTAAGAAAGCAAATAGGGTCAATTTTGATTCATGTTGAATTTAAGTGCACTGAGCTATAAAAGAATTCATTTTCCTCTGGCAGTTCAGTTCTCATCACTACACGTCAACAATTCCCTCACTGTGTTAGATTCTAATTCACTATGTCATGCTGCTGTATTAAAGCCAGAAGAAAACAAAGGTTTTTTCAGTACCTCCAGACTTGATGCACATTCCCGTCCCGCAGAGAGTGAAAACCAGAGAATGTGTGATAACATGCTGGTGCGACAGTTGCTAGGCTATCGCCCTGACAACAGTGGTTACTATGAGGTAATTTAGAATGGAGGCGGTTGCTATGATACATGATGCACCTAGTGGCCCCACAGTAATCATCTCTATGCTAGTAACCCTGATCTGAGGTCACAGCTGTAAATGAACTTACTACACTGGAGAGCCGCATATGACAAATCTCTCTTCTTCTTAAACTGATTAAGAGCTCCTCACCTGGGGTGATGGCCACTCCGTTGCCGTTGATGACGGGCCTCTCCTCCTCTTCCTCCTCGGGTGGCTCGATGCCAGCTTTTTCCATGTTGCTTACGGACTTGTTACGTCTGCGTTTGCCCTGTGATCTGGGTGTAGCGCCTGGCAACAGCTGCTCAGCTACATTCAGCAGCAGTGGGCTGGGCTCTGCCGGGGGCTTCGGGGTGCCGTAATAGTTATCTGGAACCAATCAGACATTTGATGCATAACTGACTTTTAATAGTTTATAATGTAAGCTCTCCGACCATGATGTTACAACTTTCCAAATGGAGAAAATGCAGTATCAGCCTCTCAGGCAATAAGCAAGGCACCTTTCTCCAGTGGGTGTTTAGTTACTTTGGGTACAAAATTGCTTCCAGAAGTGAGCTACATCTGCAAACTCATCTTTTAGGAGCTTCGGGCAACATAACATGAAAGGGATTCAAGAATAAAGAAAACAATGTTTATTAATTCTTAAAAAATATTGTTTTTTTTTTTTTTTGGTGTAGTATTAGGTTTGGTTTGCAGTAATTAAGAGTGTAGATTTGGTTTTAATAGTAGTTATGTTCGAAACATAAATTTTTTTTAAAATGAAAATAAATGCAAATCTTGTCTCTGCAAACAAAACAACTCAAAAGTCCATTCGGCCAGGACTCTGACACCAGTACAACGCCACACACAAACCACCGAGTGCTGTTCAGTGTTTACAGACTCTGGGGTGAACAGGCTCTAGAGGAGAGCAGGGCATCTGTTTGACTACACCTTTAATTCTCCCCGGGTCACTACCTGACATGATGCTGCAGCGTGCAACAGCTGTAACTCATAAATATGGACATCTATCTATTGGTTGTTTGTACAAGTACAATTACACTGCAACTGACCAGTTTTCTACATAGCTGTGATACTTTAACATGTCTGGTGTCACTGCATGACCTCTTTCTTATCAAATAATAAAATACTTCAATGCAATATTTCATGTGCTTTTATTTATTTCCCTTTCTTTGCAAGAATTATCAGCTTATTGTGGTCTTAAATATAATTTATAATTCATTTTACTGTAATGAAGTGAATGTAATCTAATTATAAAAACATTTCCATGTTAATATGAATGTTTCTTCTATTTTCTATTTTTTATGTAGTGCAAAAAAAAAAAAGTTTCTAATATATTTCTGATATATTTAGAGCTATTACAAAAGTATATTTGACAAATGAGACCTACGTTTTATTAAAATATAATTTCCACCAGAGAGTGCTAATAAACTCAATACATAATCTGATGCAGTGGAAATTACATTGTGGTATGAATGCTCAAGATTCTTTGAAAAAAGTTCACAGGATATCTCTTGATACACCTGATATGTAAGTTACTCTATATCATGTCAGTTAGTCACTATGTTTTTGTATCCAGACTAGTTTATACGTATATTAGATTTCAAAATCCTTTTTAAACCCACCAAAAATCCCACTCATATACCTGAAGTTACATTATTAAAGCTGAGCTGAGAAACAGTCTCAGAGCTCTTTTCTGTGCTAGTCACATTCTTTAAAACATACTGAAGATCAAAATCACTGAGGAAGAATTGACGAGAGAGAAACAGAGTAGAAGAGAAGAGCTGATGTATTTCACATATGGAGATTCTTCTCTGTTGCTTTCAGTCACTAGTTTACAAAGTCAGCTGAGAGAAAAGTAGATATGGACTGAAAGAAAAAGGAGGAGAGTGATATTTATTCAAAGGATGGAGTAGTTGGACTTTTGAAGTGAAGAAAGGCTAAGCTCACAAGACCCCAGAGAATCACATTTTCACTTTGGGGTATTTTTATATCACGCTGCGCTGCGAATTAACCAGAGTTACTGCAAATCAGATACTTTCCCAAGATCTGTTCTCTACAAATGACTCAGAAATCAGATTATCACAAAAAAAAGAAAGAAAAAAAAAGAAAGAAAAAAACAAATAACATAAATGGAAAATGGCACAAAATAGAAATACCAAATACCACTGTGGCTCATTATTGAATGCAATAAATTATTTACACAAACAAAATGCTCTGAAGAACATATTTGTTAGCAATATCCAATTATTTTAATGACAGGCTTTGGCTCTAGCATTTTAAAATGACCAGAGCAACATGTTTTCTTTTGTTCTCTGAGAGAAATATTAATTTGTGTAACTTGTTCAGGCAAAGTCACACCCTTTTGATGCACAACTATGAATTTTCTTGGTAAACTTGTTTCCATTGCAGTTTATGCAAATGTCTTCTTACTGAATAAAACAATGTTTTCACCTAAAGCAAGTTTTTTAATGCACGTTTTGAACATTTTATTTGCATCTCTGCGTTGTAATGTAGCCAAAAATTGCCTAAAAATACGTGGATAGAAACCTGGCTTTTGATATTTTGATCTTAAATATGACACCATTCCCACCTTAAATGTAAGTCCTCCTTATTTAGCTGATTTTGTTATTCACTAGGTTAAAAATAGCTCACTTCACCTCAAGAAACTTGACAAAACAGATTTGAGTTATCAATTATGTTCACACCATAAAAACCAACATTTTAATACTTAATTGGTTGGTTGGTTAGTTAGATTAGGATGTACTCAAATCCATAATCCTAGCGATGAGATAATGAGACAAAAACACGTGGCTGTGCAACCTGGCCAATTTACCTTCATAAGTTCCACTTTCCAGCAAAGCTCCACTTCTCTCCAATTCCACAAACCGCTCAACGGTCACAAAGTTGTAGTCTACCCCTGGGACCTCTCCTTCTTTAGGCTGTCTGGTTGTACCTACAGAGAAAAGAGAAAGGCAGGAGTTAGTTCAGGTCAGCGAGCCCTATAGGGGTTTGTGCCATGGACTTAATCAGCAGCTAGAAAGTTCATCCAACAACAAAAAAAGGTTTTTGTAGCAAAGCTCAACATGAGCCAAACAGAACAGGTGTCTGGGTAACTGGTTCACTTCATTTATATACAGAGTGCCACATATGCTGTCTGACAGTCTGTCAGACACAGAAAAAAGAATGAAGGATGATGAAAAACAAAATGTTGGGTTTTTGAGGCTTTATGGTGAAAAGAATGGCACAATCTCGTTCATACAAAATGAAACATACAAGCCTGGAGAAATGGTGTTTTCTAAATATATATATATATAAAACTGTCTATTTCAATCTTCCATGTCACATCAGCCTTCAGAAATCATTCTAATCACTCTAATAATCATTCTAAAAGGAAGAAGAAATACTTTTATTCAGCAAGGACACCGTTAAAATAAAGACAAATATAATGAGATTTCTATTTCAAATAAATGCGGTTCATTGAACTTTTTGTTCATGAACAATTCTGAAAAAATGTATCACAAGCTTTCAAAATTACTAAATTCTTAAGCAGCTTATAATACATTAAAGTCTTGCTATAATAAATTACATTTTAAAGCATATTAAACATATACATGTACTGTTTTTAAAGTGGACCAGGGGTGCTATAGCACTCCAAATGACCTCGATTACCTAGTTCAGGTGTATTTATTCAGGGTTGGAGGTAAACTTTGCAGGATGGTCCACCAGGAGAATAATTGGGCATCCCTAAATAGCCTAAGGTGGTATGCTGACTCTCAGCTAGCCACCAAGCTAGTCAGGTTTGCTACTATAGTTTTACAGGGCTTTTAAGCTCTTGTTAGTTGCTCAGGGGTGCATTTCCCTAAAGCATTGTTAGGCAACTATGGTTGCAAGTTCCATTGAACTCTGTTGGTAAAGATGGAACTTGAGATCATAGCCGCTTTTGGGAGCACACCCGAGGCTAGAATACCATCTGGCCGACCAGATGAACAGCAGTTTGGTCAGGTTGGGAGACCAGCTTCACAAGCCTACAACAGCAAGTGTGTGGTGGTAAAATGCTTAACATCCATTTTTACTACCTTAAATGCTAACAATTTCCAAGCTATTTAAAAAGAAATCAACGCACAACACCACTCACTGAGCGTACAATGAGAACAGTTCAAAGTGTATGTACATTAAGCAATGGGTTAAAATGATAAACTGAAGTGTTAATGCATTCCTGCGTCTAGTATGTAGCAGAGCTGTAATTAGCCAGCAAGGAGCTGCGGAGTTTGTGCTAATTGCTGCTAGCTGAGAAAGCACTGGGGTATTTCTAAACTCTGCATGTTAAGGGAGCTCACTGCGGGAGTGCCAACAGTAAACACCTGAAAGACTCCAGGGTCAAAGACATGACGCTCATTATTTTCAGTATCTATTAATTTATTCAAAAACAAATTACAAATGCCATTTAAACACAGAATGGTTCGAACCCACCTCTTCTTTGATAAGAATGTTTTAATTTCTTTTTGATATTTTTTTTTTTTTCAAGGGCAAGAAGTAAAAAATGCCAGGGTGGTAAAACTGTCCTGATATCATAATGAAGAAAAAAGCCTGGTGATAAGAAAGTCTTATTAAAAAGTTTTAAGATATCTTTTATTAAAAGGTCAATGAGTGTCTTAAAAATATCAGATAAATTAACCTTTCTATGACAAGCCAAGGTTACTTAAGGCTGTAAAATGTCATGTGATGTGACACAAAGTGAATGATATTTATTATTTTAATTATTTTAATTAAAATGTCATGTGATTTATCAGTTTTCACCACACACATCATTAGACACGACTGCATTGCATTTATTAATTTTAAACTTCTTGAAAATGAAACCAACAAGAATACTAAAGTAATTCTAAGAACTTGGTACATGTGGTTTAAACTAGAATTTTAAAAGATTTTTTGCTACATTCTTCTTTATCATTGACTCTCCAAAACCTTAACAACTCTAAAGACCTTTACTCACAGCTTCCCATAAACCAAAGTACCGCACATATAATATTAGAAGCTAACAACATAGAAAATTCAAGTTGTACCCTGTTTTTGTCCAAATACTGGCCAACGTCAAACAGTGACATTCTAATCCATTACCAGACCTACCAAATGCCAGTTCACAGCAATCAAAATACAACTACAAGCAGTTAAAAAACCACATCTGAAAGCATAGATTTGCACTCCGCTGAGACGATGGCATCAAGTGTTGTGGAGAATCCCAATAGGAGCCCTGCCCAGTCATTAAGCTGTCACTAGTGTTTGAAACTCACATCATCTCTCATCATCTATCAATCAATAGCTACACAATGACAACAAGCCCCAGAGCTGGTGTCTTTCCACCGTGATAGCCTGTGATGGGCATGCTAATGACAGGTCACAGGAAATAGGGACAAATGGATTGTCTCCACTCTTACAACCCATGTCTTCTTGGGGCGAGCTATGACTGAAGACTGCGCAAAGACTGCCTCATCACGACAACTAGAATATCTCACAATACCGCCGGCTACCCAAGCGTGTAATAACATAATGAAAAGAAAATGAATCCACTACGACCATTAAATCGCTTGCCAACATCGTCTTAAAGCTCAATTTGTTGATAAATCATACTTTAAATAAGAAAAGCAAATTGCTGGAAGATGGATCGATCTCCACGCCAGTGATTTCTTCTCAGGAGAGGCAGCTACCTTGGCTGAAAGGCTTTGTTGATGACATGCGTATTAATCTGTTTTTCTTGAGCCGATACAAACTGTAGCTGAATGCTCACAGAAAACACAACATTTCTCACTGGCTTTCCAAAGAATAGCAGACATTGTGACTGTCATGTACCAAAGAGGCTTTTCGTCAATACATGGTCAGTTTTAAATGGGAAAGACTGTAAAGCTACAACATTTAGCAGCAGGGGCAAATGTGGCTATGCTAACTAACTAAACACTAACCACACCCGAGTACAAATTTAACCATGATAGCTGCATATGAACATTTTCACAAACAATTCCTGATTCATCAATAACTTTCATATTCTACTTTTTTTTTTAAACACAAACAAAAAAACATTTTTTATGATTGCTGAGAGTAAAGAAAGGTTGTGTGTAAAGTCCTTATATGGAGATAATTTTGGTGTGTTTTTACAAATGACTAACCTCAGGCAAGTTGGTTAATTAAAAAACGCCAAATTCATTAGCATTACCACAAGATTAAGAACAAAAATGTGTTTGTGAATTAGTTTATTATTAGTGAACAAGACCCAGTGACTCTTTGGAACATACAAGTCAGTTTTAAGGTTAAAGGTAAATATTATTGCATGAAGCTTTTCTCTCTTTTTTCTTTCTTTCTGAGATTGTCTATGCTAATTTCAAAATGGACCTTTGATGCTGCTATAATTAGCCATGCTATCCAGTGGACGCTTTTCTCATGGGAACACAGATGAATTGCTTGCAGTTTCGAATGTAACTCATTTTTCCCATTACACTGAAGTCTGGGTCATCTCATATTTGTGAACTCCTGTACTTTTTGTTTTCTTGTTCTAGTTTTGATTTTATAGGTATATTAATTGTTTATGTTTTATATTGAGGTTGATGTTTTATAGCTCTTTCACTTGGCTCACTTCAAGACTTCAACACACCTGTAAACACAAGTGCTACTGTATGGCACTCCGAAGTGTTAAAGATGAAAGGGAGGTATGCAGTCAGAAAGCTGAAAGCACAATGTCAATATGCTATCAACACTGATCCATACATATGCCAGCCATATTGTCCATTAGTCCTTCGTTCCAAAGAGTTCAATGCATTAGGCAATGTTAATTTGTCATGGACAAGTTAGATAATAGACATATCATGCAGATAATAGACATATCATGGGATAATACTTAGGAAAACAATGTAAAATACAATCCTTTTATTAAGTTTGAGCTTCCCTCTAGAGTGCTTTTGATAATCAAGCTTTTAACCAATTTACATCTAATTCAACTTAAGTCAGAAAGTGCTTTCCAGTTTACCAACCTCTAGAGGAAGAAAAAAAAGTGATTATTTCCACATGAGCAATAATGGGCTACAGCAATCTGCAAAAAAGGCACACAGCTAGACAAGTTATTTTTCCTCAGTATTGTCCACTTTGAAGTGGCATCATCTTTCTGTGTACAAAATGAACCTCAATATCTCCTGCAGAAAAGAAGGGGGAAGGAAAATAAATACTATCTGGAAATAGTGTCTTTGCACATTCGCTCAAGCAATGTAGAAACAAAGAGAGGCGTGAAGGATTTGGGCTTGGTGTTTCTTTGAAAACATGGCACGTGGGCTATGTTCTGGCATGGGTTCACAGTCTCATAAGGCATGTAACAAGAACAATATGTGCTTCATATATGCTAGAAGGTCTCAATTTCCACTGCATGGACATGATAGCACATTCCTTGGGTTATTCTATTATATTCTCCATAAACAACTACTGCTTTTCAAAAGGCTTGTATCTCAGTGAATGATGAATGTGTTGGAACAAAGCTTCATCTTGAAACAAGTGAAAGTATTGGAAAAAATAAAAGTTATTAGGCATTTCTGTCTAGTTTTAAGATACATTAATATTTTTAGAGGCTAAATATTTATGGTATTCTTGAAGTTTCAATAGGGGCTTTCTGAAGTGAAACAAAATTGGCCAATTTGTAACAATTTCTTGAAAGAAACATGTCTTGTCCTTGAAACATGATTGTTTCTTTTGAGGTTCAACAATAAAATTTGAAATATCACAATATCAAATTAATAATTTTTTTCAACAATTTCTCTACAAAAATTTCAAGATAAAACATCTTAAAACATAATAAATATGCTTTAAAAATTCATAGGCCTGAGCAAATCAAGTACACTAAGCATTCACTAAAAGGAAAAAGCAATAATTTACAATATTATTGGGGATATAATCGACCCCTGTGGCACACCGCTGATTGTTTTTCAATGAAATTAGGAAAAAAAAAATAATGTGTTTAAACTTAGAAAAATTCAATGACATGAGAGTTTCATAGTCACAGTGACTGGTCGAATTTAAAGGATAAGTAAAGGATAAGATTTATTTATAAATGATAGTTTTTTTTTTTTATCTCAGCAAAGTTGGCCTTTACTTTCCAAAGACAGACATATGTCTGCCCCACAACACAATGTGACGGAGCATGTGAGCCAACCACTAGGCCATTGCTCCGGTATCAGAAAATAATTTAACAACATGAAAATATAACTAGGTTGAAATCAGTGGGGGGCCACAAACAGAATGCTTAATGCAGAAGAACATGTGCAGAAATTCAAACTGTAAAAGCATGTGCTGTGTTTGCATTTGAGGGAAGATATAAGGTGCTTAGCTGGAAATCCATCACTTCTGGATTTTTTCTCTGTGCATGTGATTATCTTGCTTGGATCCAAGAGGATTACTGTTACTGTGTTAGTAGGCACTGAGCCATGTAAGAAGCCTTTATAGCCCGTATATGTTCTTCAGGAGAGCTGGTATAGCACAGGGTTTGTGCAGATTTCTTTGGCATGCTTCTGTCCTTTGGCTGGGTACTATGAATTTGGCAGCCAAACCAAGATCAGGATGGAGCACTAACCAAACTCAAAGAATGCCTCCGGACACTTCCTAATTCCTGCAATACGGACCCCATCTCATTTCCTTGAATTTGATTCCTAAGTGTCTCTGTCTGGTCTTGCTGGGAGATAGCAGATTACATCTCTTGATCTAAGGACTAGCCACTGCGATGTGACAGACTTTATAGAAAGACTTCAGACAACTCCTGTCCTGCCCCTCAAAGTCATGGCACATACAGTCACCATCCAAAAACATTAAGGAAAATCATTCTTACAGCTCCCAAGGGTCCAAATCCTGTCCTGCCCATGTTTGAAAGTGCCACTGCAAGTAATCCCTTGCAGAGAATGTGGCTTGTGATGAGAAAAGAAAGTGACCTACTTCTTCTGCCTCCTGTATATGAGACAATATGACAACACTGAACTGTGATTCATCAGGGGAAATTAGTGGTAATTGCAATCCACAACCACCAACCCATTTACTGTGGAAAGGCGGTACTAATTTGGAAAGATTATAAGATATGGACTGTAATTACGCTTTCTGATTGGACTATGGTGGACTGATGAAGTGAAACAGCCAGGGAGGATGTACTGGAAGAAGTGAGGTGCAAGTCATAGGGATGGTGAAGCAATGAAATAGAAGGAAGCTGAGGAGGAGGCATGGAAGAAAGAGTCATCATAGGTGTGTTCCCAATGCAAATATTTATGTAAATGACCAATCAACCAATCAATCAGTCAGTCAGTCAATCAGTCAATCAGTCAGTCAGTCAATCAGTCAGTCAGTCAGTCAGTCAGTCAATCAATCAATCAGTATGGTATCAGTATGGTATTGTCTTTCCTAAGCAGTTTACACTGATACTACTAATATCAGTGACCATCAAAATAATGTTAATAATGCAGTTTATCATTTAGTTTATTTGAGAGCACATAAACAATATACACTTTGGAAATGCAAGTTATGTGATGTTCATTTATATACAGTATTTCAACATTACACGATACCAGTCAATACCAGTTTGCCAAAGCAGTAATATTGTGAAATATTTTTAATATTTAAAAGAACTGCTTTCTATTTGAATATACTTTAAAATTTAATTTATTCCTGTGATCAAAGCTAAATTTTCAGCATCATTATTCCAGTCTTACAATATACATCATACCATTCAAAAGCTTGGAGTCAGTATATATAGAAATTAAAACTTTTATTTAGCACACACATGATGATAAATAAAAACAATTAATACATGTTACATGTTAATAAATGTTACAAACAATGCTGTTCTTTCAATTTATAAAAAAAAAAAAAACTGAAAAAAAATATTCTCAGTTCTTTTCAACATTAATAATAATAATAATAATAATAACAACAATAAATGTTTTTTTTTTTTTTTTTGAGTAGAAAATCAGAATATTAGAAGGATTTATGAAGGATTGTGTGACTGGAGTAATGATGCTAAAAATTCAGCTTTGAAAGTCAGCTTTGATTGTTCCTAATAAACTGTTTAACTGCACTTGCAAGTGAATCTCAAATTATTTTGTGTGGGATAATTTTATATATTTTAAATGAACTACAAACATAAAAATATATACATTTATTTTGTCCTCACATTCTTTATTGTAACTCTTCCCTCTCAGTCACACACCTGATTAAAAGGCTCATTATGCAGCTCATTATGCGGGCCTTTGTCTTCTCAGGTGTGAATCACATGGTCAATCACGCCTACTCGCATATGCCCTTTCTAAATAAAAAGTCTCTTAGAAAATTTAAATCAATCTATTGTTTTTTGTGAGTGAGTAAACAAGATGATTTTCACATCATTTTGAAGCAAAAATTCTAGGCTACATGCTCCAGGTTTGAGAGTCTTGTGAACAAATGTTCTGTATGTGTTTTATGACTATTTCAGTGACTTCAAAATTTTAGTTTTTCACTAACCACGCATAAACGTTGTTTTCTCAAAAACACAATCATGTACATACATGCTATTTACATATTATTGTAGCCCAGTTTGTAATGATTGCAGTGTTATTAGACTTTAGCCATGTATATGTTTATAAGCAACTGAAAAAAGCACAAAAGTCAGGGCATGTCAAAACTTCTCCAGGCCCCCAAAACCCCCTTAGACCTCAGAGGGTTAAGTTGTATTTACAACACTGTTCAAGAAAAGTTCAACCCAAATATTCAGACATGTGCAATGCATTTTATGGAGGTCTGTTTCCTGATCCTGCCTGTTCTGACTCACAGACTGTAAGTAAGTTTTTTTATATGAAAAGAATTTGCCACTGATTATTTAAACGCGAGCAGTGTAGAGTAGCTCTTGTTGTTTGTCATTTCTCCAATCACAAATGCAGACATAGTTTTATGTTTACGTGGCGCGATGCAACACAACACGTAAAAAGACAGTATAAGTCATTATTATCAGTAATTATGTCCCCACTGGATGCAACAAATACCTAGTTTATAATGGGTTTTAATGTTTTTGTCTCATCGCTCTGGCTGGTGTTCTGATGGTGAGGGGCGTAAAATTTCTGTCACACGCTTGAGGTATTCGGCCAATCACAATGCACTGAATAGCTGGCCAATCACAGCACACCTCGCTTTTCAGACCGATGAGCTTTGTAAAAATCGACGTGTTTCAGAAATTTTGAAATTATTAGCTTAGCAACATGTTAAGGTCATACTGAGATCATTTGAGTCAAATAGCCTGTGCACTCCAAGTAAGAGTTGTGATTTGTGCACCATGCAGTGTTTCTGCCTATAAATAGCGATTTAAACCCGTCACTTATATGGTTCCATATTATTTAATAAGGTTCCATATTATTTAAGATGTTACCTTAGAGTGTAGCTGTCTGTGTAAAAAGTAGACAGCAAAGGCAGTCACTTTATTTTGGAACAGAGCTTGTGAGACCTGTCATTCATAGCGATACTGATCTCATTCCAATTGGCTGAGGCAATGTTTTCACAGTACTACCGTTCTGCCTGTCCCATTTCAATTCGTAATCCATCTGTTATCACTGCAAGAGGCCATGTCAGCGAGGTCCATTGTGCCCTACCTAATCTGACCATTAGTCAATTAGAAAGCAGAAAAGTCCTTCTAATGCTGTGTATGAGGCTGGATTATCCCCGGAAACAGCTATAAATAAAAACAGGGTACATGGGACTTTTGAGATGCACAGTTAACAACTTGCTTTCAATGCACTTAGCCCGCATTACACCCAAGCAGAGAGGCATAGATACAATTTAAAGATTCACTATCATGAGCCTGAGCAAAACACAATTGATGAGCATTCAGTAAAAGGAAAAAGTAAATAATTTACAATAGTATTGGGCCTAATATTGACCCCTGAGGCACACCGGTGGTTTTGTTCTCAACGAAGCTAGGAAAGACAAACAAGATTATCAATGTGTTTGAGCTCTTTCAACTGGTAAAAAGCCACAAATCAGAAAAGTTCAATGATGTGAGAGCACTGTGCTTCACAGTGATTGATAGTGGACATGCAATTGATTTCAGAACCAGCAAATCGACCTGCTAGACTGTTGAAATGGTATCAGCCCTGCCTTCGCAAGAAATCCATTATTAGCTACACCTCCAAGAGGTGTATTGACATACTGATATTATTAATGCCAGAGAGGAAGGAAAGAAGTGGAGGGAGGAAGACAAAACATTACTGCAATATGTCACTGTCTATTTGTTAACTGTGCGTTGAAAACCACAGTTGAGAATTTGCCATAACAGATGCATTGATATTAATAATTCACATAGATTTGTGGCTTTTTCAGACACCCTTCACTACGACTTATAGCCTGAGGGTACTTTTGAAATAGGCAATGCAATCCCCTCAGTGGGTTTTTCGGGAAATCTCAAAAGATGCTCACGAAGCAAACACAATTGAGACATGAGGGAATGATAGTGTCTCTTGGCCCTCTTATTTAGTCATCATACTCCTACAAACTATTCAATCAAACAAATACAACCCTCACTCAGTTGAACAGGAACCCACTATAAAACAGCATTTTTGTGAATTATAGTTACTTAAATGTTTACTACGAAAATCCCAGCTGGTTGTGGAACCGAACCAACAAACTTTGTGCTAGCAGCCTAGATTCAGTTACAGTATACTATCACTAACATACACACCCACACCAATTTCAAATCACAAGGCAGAATATAATGAAACCTACATGAAGGTATTCTGCAGTTCTTATGCTATTCATATATACTTAATCTTGACTGACATCTTGATCTATACATCACAAACCTCACAGAAACAAAAACACACACACAAGCACAAAAACAAAGACCTGTGTAAACAATCAGAGAAGCAACATTTAACACTTTGTACCTAGGCAAAAGAATACATCTAAAAACAAACTTTATGTACCCTTATGCAGGTGCATAATGTTTTATGTCCTTATAAAACACCCCTGTCACTTCTTTGACACGTACAGCTTTTCTCCAAGCTTTCTGGTGACAGGTGTGCTGTGTTCTTTCCAATCGCATGTTTGATCTCTCATGCTTCATATCTTTCCCTTCCTTGTTTACCTTTTTGGATGCTGACAAAAAAAAAAGATTTGCTTTCCCCCCACTTCAGAGGCATCCAAGCATCTGAGTCTTCACTCACAGCTTAGTGGAGGAAAAGAAGGAAGAGCTTGGAAAAAATATGCAATATGAAGCACTTTGACAGCGAACAGAGTTCTGATCATATCCGAGATGTAACCTCAACAATCTGTCTGACCCCCTTCCTTTAATCTCATGCCATCTGGGAGAGGGTGAGAAGGTGCAGTGGGCGTCCCAGGATGTTTCCGCATCTGTAGATGAGCAGTTCACCGACAGGCAAGCGGTAGACATACAGTAGATGGGTCATTCTACAAAACGGGTATCTTTATACAGTATGAGTAAAAATTATTTTTATTATTTTCAGCAGCCATTACCCCAGTCTTCAGTGCCACTAGGTCCTTTGAAAAACATTTTAACATGCTGAATTATTGAGCAAGTAACATTAAAATAAATAAAGTTCCATGTATTGCATCAACCTTGTTACCGTATTTTTAAACTACTCCATATACTAAAAAGTATGACAGCATCCATTTGTCATCATTCAAGAAGTGAACTCTTTAAGGGCAATTTAACATCTCAGAAATGGTTTAATAATAACAACTTTATTAAATTCATTTGGATTAATTAGAAATGATTTATAATAACCGTTAAACTAAAATTGCTTCTGTGTAATGGATTAATAATAATATAAATCATATAACTATATACTGTAAATCATGTAGAATAACTCTAAGTAATTATCATTAAAAGAAGACAATTTTTTTTAGTACTAGTGATCTTTAATTTGGAGAAAGAGAAACTAGGGGAGTGACTTTTTTTGTGTCAGACATGTGTCACTTTGCTCATATCGTTATTTTATTTGGAGAAAGAGAATTTTTTTTAGTGACTTTTTTTGTGTCAGACATGTGTCACTTTGCTCATATTATATCTGATTGGTCCAATTTCAGTTTCATTGGTCCTAAAACCCATCTGGCTTCATGGTACCAGCCCCTTATTTGCTTCAGTACTGTTTTCTGTTACACTGTGTCTGTGGATTACCTTTTGCCTTTGTTTTTATGTCTGTTTGCCTTGTTTTTGAAATTAAACTGCACTTGGATTGTATATGTTTTCCATGAGTGATTCGTGACAGAAGTTATATCCCAAAATATATAATGTATTAATTTAAGCTGTAGATGGCATAAGCAATTTCTTAACAGCCTAACATATTATTTATCCAAAGAATGCTTAAAGTCACAAATTTCCTTTAAAATCAACCTTATCAAATTGGAAATGGCATAATGTCCATAATATGAGATGACGATGTGACTCAAAGTGAGGGGCCAAAAGAGAAAGGGATGAAAGACAGAGCAAACACAGAGAGGGCTTGAGGAAAGGGATGAAGTCAGCGTGTGCCACAGCCTCTGGGCATCAGAATGTGTTAAATAACTGTTGGCCTGATCCCAGATCAGATGCTTTGCTGTCAATCTAATCCTCTGTAAATATTACTGTGGCAAGACTGAGAGAGAGAGATCCATTGCAAACTCTAAGTATCCACAGAAGCCAATAATGCACAAAGCCTGGACAGAGATATGAGATAACAAATCATATGATTTTAGAAGACTAGAAGCATGAGTCATATTGGACACTTTTATGATTTTTTTTTTTTTTAACTTGACAATTTCACTATATGGTTCCGTCGGATGAAAAAAGCAGTAACATTCTTCAAAATATCTCCTTTTGTGCTCCATGGAAGAAAGCAATGCAAACAGGATTTTAAAATGGGGGGGTGGGGGGTTTAATACAGTTTAAAACAAGACAAGACAAGACAAAAAAAAAAATAAACTACTAAAACAACTAAACAACTAAAACGCAATATATTTCTTATTTTAATTCACCCCCTCACCAAGAGCCAGGATTCCGACAGTCTGGAAAGACCCAGATATATGAGGTAGCCTAATTTTAAAAGTGCAATTTTAAGACCTAGAAAAGTCATATAAATTAAGAAAACTCCATGGACATTTTATATAAATATATTTTACGAACATACCTTTTTAAATTTATGCCAAGCTCAAGAATATTTTATCATGTAGAAATTGTAAAAACTTTTTTTTTAATTCTTATCCTTAAACCTTATCCAAAAAAAAATCATAAACAACTGGAACTTTGACTATTGTTCTTGACAATGGGGGCCTTGGAGTCAAAAAGTTTAAGAACCACTGATATAAACAATTTAAACCCATGACAGGAAGGTCAAATATTAAGGAAATTACATCCCCAAATGGATGAAATAATCAAACACTTGACCAATTTCACTCTAGAGGTGTCGCTACACAGGGTTCTCTTGTGTATTTGCATCACTGAGCTTTACGAGCACAACCGTGTCTGAGCATCTGGGGGAATTATTAGTATGTACGGGCTTGAATTGACCCACGGGAGCTTCGGCGATGCTAGGAGAAGGCACATATTAAAATTAGAGCGAAGGTGTGAGCATGCCGCGAGTGTTTGTATGCTATAATAAACAAAGACTTCATTGTCTCTTCTATTTATACATTTTCATTTTCTCTCTCTTTCAGTTAAAAGAGCAACCAATTAGAGCTAAAGGCCGCCAGCCCTGCACTCATAACGTCTTGTGAGATGATGGGAGGAGAAGATAAGAGTGGAGAGGTTGGGAGGGGGATGGGGGGGGGGTCGAGAGATGAAATGAGAGCATGAAAAGAAATAACATCACTGAACACCACCGCAATCTAAGTTTCAAACCTTTCCAAAGAAAAAAAGCTTTTCAGCATCTTCAATTATACATACCTCAACATATGGAGACAACAAATGGTGGGGAATGATTATGCAAATAAGAGCCAATTATACATATAGGTACCCTTGTGCACATATAATGAGGCCCTACATTTTGTTCTTCTTTCTGCTTTATAATCAAGTAAAAATATTTAAATGATCTTTTTTAACTATCATGTTCTGTTCAGATTTGACTTTACTGTAATGTTTGGTATCCTAGAGAACCCAGTAATGAAATGAATGTCTTATTTTTCCTTCAAATTCTTGTCATGTGACTTCTGACTCCGTCAAAACCCAGCAGATATTACTGAATCTGTATGCCTCTGTTTTATCACAAAGCAGACATGCACTCATATACAGTAGCTATATACTAATATGACAGGTACCAATTATAGCAATGCTGTTTCTGTCTGGCTCCAATTTGACCTCAGCAAAAACATTACAGAGTTTAACGCATCAACATAAACAAGTGTGAAGAGCGTATCTGTACTGTGTCTGTGTGTACACCAGTTTGTGAAAACGACTTTACATTTAATTACGTTTTATAACTTGGGCCTATACCATGAAGCTGGATTAGCTTGCTAGCCAGGTAAGTTCCAGTTTAGTTTGCACCAATCCTGGGTTTTAGGTACCATGGAAGTGGCTTGGTTTTTTGCTAGCCAGGTAAGGTTTAGTTTAGTTTGCACCAATCCTGGGTTTTAGGTACCATGGAAGTGGCTTGTTTTTTATGTGCTCCACAAGAAAGTCCAGCAAGCACCAAACAGCTCAGGATCAAAGCCTGAGTTGACTAACTGGGGATATTTCTCCGAAGTTGATGATCAGTAAAGCAAGAGAGTGGGCTCACTCACAATCATGGTACCAACAAAGCAGGATTGGAGTGGACAAACAAAAACCCACTAATTCTTCCAAGGTTACTTGGCTTGATTGATGAGAGCAACTCGCAAGGTTGCAGGGCCCTGGTGGTCTCTGAAAAATTGTCGATTTTTAAAAGCCTTTGAAACGTATGAAGTGCTTGTAATTATATTTCAGTACATCACAGAAACAACTGAAACAAAGATCTAAAAGCAGTTTAGCAGCAAACTTTTTGAAAACTAATATTTATGTAATCTCTGTATGACATGTGCTGAACTTTGTTGATGAACTACCAAAGTGGATTGCAGTGGTTTGGCTTTGTCATGGTACAGGGCCATGCTAATCTTGTTACTCTGAATTTGTTCAACTACCATCATGGTACAGGGCCCTGGTGTCTCTAAGAACTTTCAAAGTAGTAAATAAAACAAAGATTATTAGAGTATATTTTACAAGAAAATATTATTTCAGTCTTCCTACTTCATGCATTATTCCGTGCAAGTTTTTTGAAAATTTTGCTAATAAACATTTCTAACAGGATAAAGAAAGTGTCAACCTGATAGAGGTGGAGAGACATGTAGTCAAAATGATTTTGCTTTATGAGATTAATAGGCCTAATTCTAATGCAGCATCTATCAGTTCAGGCTCATTCAAGAGGGTGGGTGGAGTTGAGTGAAATGTTGACTAAAAATTATGGCTGTCAAATAGATACATTTTTTTAATCATGATTAATCACACTATTTTTGTGAAATTAAGCATACACCATTTATCCTGTTTTCTTTACATTAGCACTGTTTTGGACTGATAGCTTGAATGCATTCGCTTACTGGTTCATTGGACTGAAAACTTTCCCAGAGTTTAGTGGCTTAAAATGATCTGATCGCAAACAGAGAAGCAAAATCGGGTTAAAGGGATAGAATAGAAATTTTCACCCACCAGAGGTTACATGTGCTTGTGCAAAGCTCAGTGGGTTGCCAGGTCTGCAAAACAAAACCAGCCCAATTGCTAATCAAAAGAAGCCCAATCTCTCTTTCTCGCTCTCTCTTTTTCTGTTGGGGGTTCCCTCTGTCGGAATTGCTCCCGGGGGTGGGGTAACCAGTGGATTAAAAAACAGCCTGCAGCAACAGTGTAAAAGTAGCCCAATCCTATGGGAAAACTGCAGACATGCTAGCACCAAACTTTACTGAAATCAATTATGAATTTAAAATATTGTGCACTTCCCATGAGAAACACAGTTTGTGTGGAATGGATAGGTGGATGAATGTAAAGCAAAGTTATTATATTCCATGACGATTAGAAAAATGTAGACAGCAAGACAGCAAGGTTGCTTACTAGGGTTTAGAACAGAGCCTGAGAGTTTCATTGAGACTCACACAGAATGTTATCTTTCATATTAGGATTAAATTAAAATGGTTTGACGACAATTCCAGTTGTTTCACAGGTAGGTTACTTTCACAGGTAGGTTTACAAGACTGTTCTGTTCAAAACATGAAACTGTCTTATCCCCTCACTGCCCAAACGACGATAAACAACAAAATCTTCCTCCAAAGTCTGAAACATCAAAAAAAATTCTGCATGAAGTTTGTACAAAAATCATAAATAATAAAAACTCTATGATGAATAATTCACGTATTTGCCTCCTTCTGGTGCTCAGCCACTTGCTACGGGCGAAGACTGTGCTCTTAGAAAACCTTACCAACTCAGCAGCTTACTGGGAGTGCTAGATAAAGATTTGGAGACGGTGTTTATATAAATACTAATGCAAGGTAAACACAAGTGTGTAAAGTGGAGGGAACGGTGCATCACTGCTGTGTGAGGAAGTGCCGTTGAATATTGTATTTCATATTCTGTCAACATTGGCAACCTACATGCACAGGCTGGTATTTAGAAGGGAGTGCAATGTCTCCACTAATCATGCGTCTTTTTTAATGAACAAAGAAAATTCAGTATGATAAATTAAGCATTGACTGCTACACGATTTCTGAGAATTCACAAGTCGTAAGGGTTATGTTGAACTTACAGCCACACACACACACAAAACATGTTTTCTAGTTTACTAATTAAGTGTATAAAATACTGTATTTTATAAATAAGACATTCTTTATATTTTAATTACATATACATACATACATACATACTGTACATGAATGCATACATATAAGACATCCATGCCGCGTTTTGAAATGAGCAGCACTCATATTTAATCAATGACATCATTGCCTTTTGAAGTTTAATCCAGCCCTATCACGACTCTTGTCTTTCCATCCCCAACTGTAAGACCTCTTGAAATGATATAGACATTTCTTATACCATTTAACATATTTAAAACTTTTTATGGCCTTAAGTTTGATACTAGGCCTACTTACTTTAGGAGTTTTTAAGGACCCGCGTGAAATCTGTTTTTAAGGTAGCCCGTTGGGCAGAGTGTTGATACATTTTGGTAGCCCGACTGGAAAACACAAGAGCCCCGGGACGTCGGGCTAGCGATTTTGTGAGCCCTGGTTTAAATGAAACCCACTACATGTTCATATTTCCTTTATTTCATTTTGTATAGCTTGTTTCTTTCTTCTCTCACCCTGGAGTCTTTTCTCTTTCAACTCTTTAAGCATGAAATGCTTGAATGTTGAAAGCGTAGACAGAACTGCAATTACTTTCTGTAATATTTTCAACAAGATTCTGGTGCACTTGTAGATTTGACTACTGTCAAACTAGAAAACACTCATACAATCCCCAAAATATCGTCACATCACACTTTATATTATCTACAGTACTATATCAGCTATACTCACAGACACCAAACTCTCTATAGAGTCAACATCTACCCACCGCAGACTGCAAAATCCACAAAAAAATTAATTGGATCCCACTTAAGGTGTGCACCATGACCACTTCCATCAATGCAACTGAAGTTTTTTTTTCTTTTCTCCCTCTCTGTTTAATGGCGGACAGCCAGAGAGATATTGTTAGTCTCAAGCACGATGCTGAAGCTTTATAGTTCAATTAATCCAATTTCACCCACAGACAAATCATCTCTGGCCATATACAGGTTTTAATAGGAATCTTTTAGGGAGTTCCATAAAAGCCTTTCACTGGTGCCGGATATCCAGTTACAGTGATTTTTGCACATGGTGGGGAGAAGACTATCACCTTCCCCTTGGCTAAACCCTGCATGGACAGCATATGGGAAAGGACAATGACATGAGGCAAAAAAGCATTTGCACATAATAGAATTTTCTGGAACACTGAGAAACAATAGTTCGGTTCCAAAACCTAATGAGCTAGCTTCCTAGATAGCTTGTATTTAATTAGGAGACATATGAGAACGAAGCTATTTTGGTGTTACTCATATCAAACCAGATGTGGCATATATTGACAAACCAAGTTTGAAACATAAATGCGCAAATGAGATTTGACAGCTATGGCAGGCACCAAAAGTTTCAGTGAACGAGGAACACATTTTGCTCTATTTCTTACACAAAGCTATCATATGTATTTAGAAGATTTAGAATACAGTGGTACTTTATTATTAGCTTAACAACATTCTAACGTAAAGCTCTATTGCAATGAACTATATGAGCTATGAGTCTTGTGTGCATCTGTTTGTATGGTAAGTGCAGGTTACTCTTAATAGAGTTACTCTAATTCAGTCACTCGATGTTCTATTTCGGTTAAGATGTTGTCTTAGAAAGTAGCTACCTACAGAGTCAATATCATGATTTATTCTCAAAAGATCTGGAGTATCTTCAGCTGAAAATGCTGACTCTTTATAGACCTATAAAATCCTACAGCATATTAATCTCCCAAATATTTCCTATAAAATCTCCCAATAAACTAAATTAAAGACAATACACTTAGCAGCACAAATTACTTTCCTGTGCTCTTTTTTTTAATGAATGCAAAGAATGTTTCTTTGTGTTGTTTTAGTTTGCCAACATCTTCTTACATATTAATATATAAAAGATGGGTTACTGTAAATCTACCTTATGTATTTATATATGCATCAAATTCACTCCGACATGGCAGAACTTGATTCATGCTATTTTACGAGTAATTTCTGTAGCATGTCTGCAGCAGTGTAACACACGCAAGCTGTTTAAACACTCGAGGGAATTTCTGCAATGATTAACTCTTTCGCAATTATTAAGGGAAATCAATCATGTGAATAATGTATCGGTTTCCATTACACTCGAGGAATGCTATATGATGGATGAATGAATGACTGGCTGGATGGATGAATTATGTATTGATGGATGGAGGGATGGACAGATGAACAGAAGGACATAAATATGGATGAGCAGATAATTCATGAACAGACATACATACAAAATGATAGATGGATGGGTGGATAAAGGACAAATGGATGGGCAGATGGATGGATGGATGAACAAATGATAAGTATGGATCCATGAATGGATGGATGAACAGATAAGTGGACAGATGGACGGATGAACAAACAGATAGGTGGATGGATAAATGGGCAAACACATGGATGGGCGAATGGATGGATGAATAGAATAAAGAACGAATAACAAGTGAATAGATGTTAAGATGGATGGGTAGACAAATGGATGAGTGGATGAATGGATAGATTGGGTAGATGGAAAATAATGACTGATTGATTGACAGAGATATGGATTGATGGACAGATGGAAAGAAAGACTGACTGATGGAATGGATGGCTGGATGTAGGAAAAGATAGATAGATTCAAGAATTTATGGCCAGGTAGAGAAATTAATGGATTGGACAGATGGGATGGAAGACTGAATGTTGGAATGGGTGGATTAAAAATAAATGAAACCTGATAAAATTATGGATTAACTGAGTCCTTGTGATGATACAAATATAGCTTATGTTTCTATATTCTCTTCATAGGCAAACACACACACACACACACACACACACACACACACACACACACACACACACACACACACACACACACACACACACACACACACACACACACACACACATGCTTGCTTGCTTTGGCTTCTGCTGTGCCTAATCATGCTTTTTACGGGCTTAGGTGATCCACCATGGCACAGTTAAAACCCCTGCCAGACATTAAGCTCCTGATTATATGCCACTGCGGTTATAAAACTCTTCCTGAATTAAGCTAATATGATCACCTTTGATAATACCCACTTTTGCCTCTAATGAAGAAAAGCACACTAAAAACAAAAAGCAGCATAATCCATTTCCTCTTCCCACTGTGATATTAAGTTTGTGCTGAAATGCGAACATCGGGAATTCTGTATGAAAAATCACATTAAACATCAAGAACTGTGTAATGTATTCATTAAACCTGTGCCATACATCTCAAATCCAGTGCCAAACATTTCTGCATTGATGTCCATCGCCACTGCATTCATATTCACAAGGGCTTGGAGACAAAATGAACACATCACTTTGTATTTATGGATCTTGTATGGTTGACCTTGTATCAGCCTGCATAGATAGTTTTTACGAGAAGTGGCTTTTGAGAAAAATATTTTTCAAAACAAAACAGCTACCCACCATGCTTTAGTGAGGTCTTGCTATACGTAAAGCAGCAACAACCCATGTTATTTATCTTGATCTATTGTTGGGAACTAATATCGTGATACACAATTTGAGGTATCACTCAGAGGTATCACTCTAGTCAATGCTTGTGTTTATTCTAGCCGTGCCACGCTGCTTCGCTAAAGATAAATGCCTACATCTCCCTTGATTAAAAATAATGGCTAGTGTGGTGGCTGCTATATACATAAACCTACCAACATCCGTCGCCATGACTTATTGCGAGAGGAAAATATTAAGTTTTAGTCACATAACATTGGTGTAACACAGTCAATGATCGGGAAGAAGGAGGTGGGAACCAGCGAACATTCAAACAAAAACTTTGATAATAAAATAAACACTTAAGAACAGAACCAAAACACAAAATAAAGTCCAGCGGTCACATATATAAACGCTGCATACGCAAAAAATGGGCATAGAAAATGCATACGATATTTTCCACGCACATACCGGGATTTATACAAAATAAACATGCTGTAAATATGTACGCAGCGTACGGACATTCTAGACCATGTGTATGCACTCTTTTTCCTGGAGTGAGAAAAGTAATGAAGAAAACAATGATTTTAAAATCTGTTTTCCACTCTCATTAATGGAGATAATCACTGAAATTACAAAATCATTATGCAGAAGTTAAAAATTATATGAATTTAGGCATGTTAAGTAGATGCGCTTGATCACTTTTCCTGTGATATGCTGTTTTAATGAAAGCGAGGAGTGCTATAGGTGCACAATAATTCATCTTCAAATTAAACTGCATATCTCATGTTATGAGAAAATATTTTAGTGAGAACAATGATCAATGATGGGCACTTCGATATTGTGGCGGACTGCTGGATTCGGTGGAACTGTCTATATCGTCTGGTTTGAACAGGTCCAGTGATAATATCTTACTGTACAACCAAAGCTGCACGGAGGTGTTGATGTCATGTGAAGGCATCTCCACAACATTATGAAAAATACCACTGTATTTGAAGGATCCAACTTGAAGAAAATGGTAATTTGCATGTTTTCTTATTAAAATAGGCTACTTTGTCAGTGACGCGCTGAGTCAGACGATTCTATTTATACTGCAATAAATATATGCTAAAAATAGCTAAAAGATGTTCACCTTATCAGCAAAACTGCATAAATTAAATTTGATTTGAATTGTTTAAAACAATTGAAATACTATTTGGCCAGTGGAAAAGAATGAGACCAACTCTATTCTAAAATATTTATCTGAGAACTATTGTAAACAGTTTTGTTTTTATGGATTTTGATATATTTATGCTAAAACATAAGAATACTGGATGATTTTTAGCAAAAAAATGTATACTCGGTATCTCATATTTCCTTGATGTCTTGTACCTTTAACGGTGTTAAATATGGTGTCATGTGGATAGGAATATGCATGGAAATGATATGCAGATGAGGTTATGCATAGTAAAACTAGGCGTTGTAAGCACCATATATGGTGATTTCGAGGAGGAGTCGGGATGGAAATGCACGTACACATAATCTTCCCTGACTGAGATTTATAAAGGGATTTTTGCTCAGGTTCTGGTGTATGCATGGTTTTATAAATCTAGCTTTTGTGCATACGTACAGTTTTAGGATGAAATCTATGGAGAGTTTTATAAATGAGACCCCAGGCCTGGTCCTCTCTCATCTTACACTGTTGTCACTCCTCCTTTTATCCTTCCGGAGCTCCTCCATGGGACTCGCGCCCGGTGAATGGCGCAAGTGTCGCGCATTAGCACTTACTCCATCGCCCTCGCTCCGTTCCCACAGCTCTCGGCCCCGCCCCTCTCGTAACAATTGGTTAATGGAAATGTTGTCATTTTGCAATAGTTTTTAATCTGCATTTATAAAATATCGAAAACGTTTTGTTAGACTGTGATGCTAATCCATCTTCAGACCTAGATTCAAAATATTCCTACTGTGGCTTTTCATGTGATCTGGCTATAGCTGTGCTAAAACATTGCTTTTGCGCTGTAAACATTAGATAAGCATTACTGTTGGTCACATTATATCACTAGTTTATGTGTTTCAAAAGCTAATGTGTGATACAATGCCCCAAAATAAAGTATTTTTCAGATCTAATTTTCGGAAGATTCCAATTATAGTTTCTAACGTGATTTGGTCGTAATTCTGCATTGCGTATGTTAAATTTCTGCTAATATGTTTAACAACGCGTCAAGATAGTAATGTTGGTCTGTCTTTTTGTTGTATTTTTGATTTTACTGGTATTTAATTGTATTTATGTAATGTTTTTAATTTACGCTTAACTTTTTAGTTTTATTTTATTGGCTCGTTGTATGTGCGTTGATCATATGAGAATAAATGCCTTAATTATATCTGTTCAACGTTATTGTTGCATTAATTGTACTAAATTATTTTTACCTTAATTATCTTTTATTTTATACCCCTTAAATATTTTTTGTAACAAGCACGAGGATAAGCAATACAATGTTAAAAACGGATACTTCGTAAGTGTAGTTAACCTATGCTTGAAGTTTGCCACAAATGGGCTAAGTAGTCCGATGGCCTCGTCATACAATACACTTAACAACAAATCACCTTACCGAGTGTGTGAAAGAAACTTGCGTGTGCATGTGTATACCGGAGATAAGTGCAGGATGGTACAGAGGGTGTTTACCTGCCTGGCTGTTGTGTCAGGGTAATGGAGGCTCCTTATCTTGTGCACACAGAGCTTGGAGAAGAGGGGACACAGACTCCCTCCTGACAACAGCATCTTCACACAAACACACACACATACACACCATACGCATGTGCTAAGAAACAGATTTACTGGGGTGAAAAACAGCATGCTGTCTGCCTTAGCGCATCTGTGCATGTGCGGAAGTTGCTTGAAGTTTGTGTTTACTTACTCCCATGTTTTTTAGGACTTTAATGACTACATTTTTAATGTAATTTTAATGACTAGTTTATAGTTCAAATTAACGGAAGATGAATTTTACCTCTTAAAAAATTTGACCGGTATCTGTATGTGCAATGGATGGCAGAACAGAAGAAAAAATTAATTAATGTGTATATAATACTACAATTTATTTATTTCACATTTTATTACAGATCTTGATATTATATTAGACAGTTAGATAGACAGACAGAATAAAAAATGGTGCTGCTGTATGTGTGAATCTGTATTTTTAACTTGACACATAGGCACAGTCAGAGTCCACTGGTTAGCAATTAACACTAACAGGCTAATAATGAGGGTGGACTGTGATCCCCTATTGTCATCATGCCCTTGAGTGGGCCACTTAATCCCAGGTTGCATCGGGGGACTGAACCTGTAATAAATGCACTTAATCTCTGGATAAGAATGTGTCTGCTAAATAATAACATGTCCTTTGGGGTATTATATCCAATGTCAAATGGGCAATGTCAGACGCTATTCAGACTCTCCCATAGGAGTAAATAATAACATGTCCTTTGGGGTATTATATCCAATGTCAAATGGGCAATGTCAGACGCTATTCATTAAAATAATGTCAGACGCTATTCAGTTTCTTTGATAGGATAAGGTTATTAGGTTTATTTGTTAAGGTTAATGTGTGTCTGAAGACTAGAGTAATGATGCTGAAAATTCAGTTTTGCCATCACAAGAATAAATTATTTTTTAAAATACATTGAAATAGAAAATGGACAGTCATGGATAGTCATGTAAAGTCCCTGCATCCAAAACACCAGCATGTTTGTTTTTTAAATTGTATTAACATCTTTAATTTTCCGTGAAACCAATGCAACCAGAAATCTCAAAAGAACATTTAAAGCCAAATGGATGTGGCAGAAATGGTCACTCGGGATAATAAAAGTTCTCAGAACGTTCTATTCTGTTATTGAAGGCTCTCCAAAAACACAATCTTACAGAATCAAGAGCACACTCTTCCTCAGTCTAAACAGCCCAGGCCATTTGAGTAAAGACATTGTATTGGGCAAGATTTGACAGGTGACATATTTGGAAGCATCAACACACAGTCCAACTCCACATTTCCCAGAGGGCCTCAGTGACAGGAAGACTCTTCTCACTGTCACTCCACTCATTCTATCTCTCTTTTCTAGGGACAAATCAAATTGCCACACACACACACACACACACACACACACACACACACACACACACACACACCAGCACAGCTGTGGGTGAGATTGTCTGGACTAATGGCGAAGAGTATGAGTGTGTGTGTGCTCATTTTTTATTGTATCTCCTTAGAGAATGAGGCAAGACATTCTGAATGAAATTAAATGTGTGCATCTGAGATTATGTGGGTTTAAAGGGATAGTTCACCCAAATGTAAACATTCTTGGATTTATTTATCAATATGTCATTTTGAATTTGACTTTATTCACACTTTTATCACAGATAGTTTTGATGTACTCTGCTTGACTGAAACATGACTCAAACTCAAATTATTATATTGGTCTAAATGAGTCTACTCCACCAAGCTAAAGCGTTAATTGTCGGAGATTTAAACATTCACACTGATAATACAAATGATGCATTAGGACTTGTATTTACTGACCTAGTAAACTCTTTTGGAGTCAAGCAAAATGTCACTGGGCCCACTCATCGTTTTAATCATACGCTAGATTTAATTATATCGAATGGAATTGATCTTACTGATATAGATATCGTACCTCAAAGTGATGATGTTACTGACCATATCGTGCATGCTGCGTATTACTGATATTAACTATATGGCTCTGCATTATTGTCCAGGAAGAACTATTGTTCCAACCACTAAAGTCACATTCACAAATAAACTGCCTGATTTATCTCAACTGCTCTATGTACCCATAAAGACATATGAACTAGACAAAATGACTAGCAACATGGACACAATATTCTCCAGTACATTAGAAGCTGTTGCCCCCATCAAATTGAAAAAGGTTAGAGAAAAACATACTGCACCATGGTACAACAGTAATACCCACTCTCTCAAGAAAGAAACTCATAGTTTTGAGTGCAAATGGAGAAAAACTAACTTTGAAGTTTTTAGAATTGCATGGAAAAACAGTATGTCCAGCTATAGACAGGCTCTAAAAACTGCCAGGGCCGAGCATATTCAAAACCTTATAAAAAATAACCAAAACAATCCAAGGTTTTTATTTAGCACAGTGGCTAGATTAACAAATAACCAGATGCCACCCAATCTAAATATTCCCTCACAGTTTAATAGTAATAAATATATGAATTTCTTCACTGATAAAATAGATAATATCAGAAATACAATAACAAATGTAGATTCTATAGCGTGTAATCCTTCAGTTTTATCCACCCAAAGAAAAACTGCACCCAAAGATAAACTGCAGTGCTTTACAACTATAGGACAGGAAGAGCTAATAAACTTATCACTGCATCTAAACCAACAACATGTTTATTATATCCTGTACCCACTAAATTACTGAAAGAGTTGTTACCTGTAGCTGAAGAACATTCTCAATATTATTATTATTAATATTATACTCATTGTTATCTTTAGGTCACATTGCAAAACCATTCAAGCTGAAGTTTATTAAGCCTCTTATTAAGAAACCACAACTAGATCTTAATGAACAGGCAAGTTACAGACCCATTTCAAATCTTCCATTTATATCTAAAATTTTAGAAAAAGTTTTGTCTGCTAAATTGTGCTCCTTCTTGCAAAAAAAAAATCTCTATGAAGATTTCAGTCGGGTTTCAGGCCCCACCATAGCACAGAAACTGCACTTGTTAAAATTACAAATGACTTGCGTCAGACCAAGGCTGCATCTCATTGCTAGTTTTACTTGATCTTAGTGCTGCATTCGACACTATCATGACATATAGATCGATTACAAAACTATACAGATATTCAAGGGCAGGCTTTAAGATGGTTTAGATCCTACCTGTCTGCTACCAGTTTTGCAAGTTGTTTGAACAGAAATGTGTGTTGGCAGTGTGTGTACACAGCCACCCTATAATGATAAAAATCCACCTAATGTTTTTTTTTTTTCTTTACCCCTTTCTCAAATTAGGCCGATCTCAGATGCCTGTCTGTGTGACGTCACAAAAACAGGGCCCTCCCACTGGGGATGCTGGATTATGGCAAAAATCATAATCAGGATTATTTTGGTCAATATTGCAATCACGGTTATTTAACACGATTATGAGGTGGCCATATGACCAAAACTTTATATTCGATAAATCAAGCACGTCCCAAAAGTCACATTACATTATTTTACTGATTTGCACAGGAATTGGGCTTTTATGGAGGAACGAAAGCACAGCGCTGCAAAAGGGGGCAATAATCATTTTATCTCTATTATTGTATTTTTATAATCGCTGGAGGCCAAAATCAAAATCGAAACCGTTTTTCGATTAATTTCACATCCCTACCTCCCATGATAGTTTGATTGACAGTAGCCTTTCAGCACAGACTGGACTGTTGTCTTACCTTAGACCCGCCCTGAGTGAGCTGTCATCAGTCCGCCATTGTTTCACCGCTGGAGCATATGCAGACAAGAATGACTTAAGCATTCGAGGTGTTCTGTTGTTGGATGTAAAAATGAAAATAGCAGTTCTCATTTACTCCCGACATTTGAGACGCAGTGGATTACGTTTGTTTTTGAAGGGAATGCACCACCAATCTACCTAAATGAATCTATGTTTGCGCGAATCATTGTGATTCAGCTTCACCAACAGCAGAAGTGAGTATAAGGTTTTTTAATGAATCTTTGCAAATCGCCTTTCCTAATAATTTGCTAATTAGCAAGTTTCATGATGAATGCGGCTAAAGTAAACAGTCCCCCAAAGAGCAGCTTGGAAGAGAGGGGCAGGGTCAGCAGAGCTCATTTGCATTTAAAGGAAAATGCTACAAAACGGCTTGCTCTAGAACTGTTTTTGAGGGGGTAAAAAAGGTGTTTTTTACACTACAACTGAGAAATTTTAACCAAACTATGTTACAGACTTTTCATTAAGACCCTAAAAAATCATATCAACTTGTGTAAAATGGGCATCCAGTGGCCCTTTTAAAAATTATATTTCCCATGTTACAAAAACAGCATTCTTCCATCTTAGAAACATTGCCAAGCTACGAAACATGTTACCTGTTTCTGATGCAGAAATGCTAGTTTATGCATTCATAACCACTAGACTGGACTATTGAAATGCACTGCTAGGTGGTTGTCCTGCATCTTCAATAAACAAGCTACAGGTAGTCCAAAGTGCAGCGGCTATATTCCTTACCAGGTCAAGAAAATATGATCATATTACCCCAATCTTACAGTCTTTGCACTGGCTACCTGTTAAGTTCCGTATCAGTTACAAAATATTATTACTTACCTATAAGGCTCTTAATGGTTTAGCTCCTGCTTACCTAACTAGTCTTCTACCATGCTACAATCCATCACACTCCCTAAGGTCGCAAAACACTGGACTGTTGGTAGTACCTAGGATAGCAAAGTCCACTAAAGGAGGTAGAGCTTTTTCGCATTTGGCTCCCAAACTCTGGAATTGCCTTCCTGATAATGTTCGGGGTTCAGACAAACTCTCTCTGTTTAAATCTAGATTAAAAACACATCTCTTTGGCCAAGCATTCAAATAATGCATCTCATAATCATGTACTTCAGTTATATCTGATCGAATGCACATTATTATTCCTTAGCTTGGTTTGAACAAATAATTTTTGCTTGGTTGGAACAGCAGCTACGCTAATTACATGTCTCTATTTGTTTCTCTGTTTCTGCCACGGGATTGACATCCCATGGTAACTAGGAATTACACAAGCTTCAGTCTGTATCCAGCCCGTACAAAGACTTGAGATGACCGAACACTTGAGAAGAGATTAATCAAACCGCTCAGAGGACCTCAGATGATGCCAACCCTGAAACAACATAAACTACCAAATTTTGCTACAAGTTGGATTGCAACATATAATCATTGCTGTTAATAGTGTTCATTGTCTGTTTGATTACGTCATTAACTGAATTTTACCGTACATTTCTGCTATATGTACATCAATTTGACATTGTCACCACTGTCAAGCTAAACTGAATTTTCTGTAAAGCTGCTTTGCAACGATTTGTATCGTGAAAATAAAATCGAATTGAACTTTATTCCATGAAAAACAAAAGTTTAACTGGGAATGTAAGGATTCAGAAATGACCATAAATACAGTCCATATACACTTCTTTTCATATGCACTTCTTGCAAGTCTTTTAAAATCATATGCTAGTTTTGTGTGACAAACAGTGCAGAAGTTTATTATTTGGGTCAATGTTAAATAAAATAACGAATAATGTCATTGACCCATTTGTCCCTGTGCTATAGCTCTCAATTCTCCTTCACACTTAGGCATATTACATAATAAAGTTTTCCTGAACTAAAGTAAATACCACTATGGCTCAAAACGCCCACTTTATCATGAATTCTAGAGGACTAGTAGTAAATGCACTTCACTGTTTCCTCTGCGCTGAGGCCCTCCATGTACTACATTCAGAGTAATTTCTGCTGTAAAGTCTGTGCCTGTGTCCCAATGTGCATACTATACATTCTAAATTCTATGTGATATTAGTAATTTTCAATATTATTTAGGGCAGACAGGGTGGATAGTATGCACATTGGTACGCAGGGTGTGTGTCCGAGCTGATATTTAGTCTGAGCCTTACAAAACTTTGTGCCTGTTTCCATCTATCTGGGAAGAACAGGCCTGCCTCTGGGAAAGGAAGCCAAGCAGTAGTCACACAGCTTATGAAGCTGAAGTGAAACAGAAAAGAATTACGGCTTATCCACTGCAAAATCCAAATTGTGTGTACATGTGTGAGTCTATCAGGACTTTGAATACAGCAGACAAATACAGTATTATGCATATGTGTGCCGTTAGCACAGCATATATACACATTGTGAATTTTTAGTTTGTTCATCAAAGTGTGCGTGTATATCCAGATTTTTAAATATACCATGATACAACGACGGTCATTGGAAAGGATAGTGCCACAATATTCTTTGAGGTCCTTTTGAAAGAAATCAGGAGGGTAAGTGGTCTTCCATCCTGGCCAAGCTGGTTAGTCTGGTCTGTTTTGATGGTTTTAGAGGGGTTTGGGGCACTTGTCAGCTGGTCTAGCTGGCAAAGTTAGTGTTCAATTGGTTTACTCAGTCTGTCAACTGATTTCCCAGCAAAACAGACTTCTGGAATAAACAGCTAAATTAATTCTTTAATTGATAAGATCGCGCTGTAATATGTAAAAACCATCAGGCCGTTGACGCCCTCTGCAGGCATTTGATATAATGCATATTGTACATAAGTTACGATTATATTGTTTTATTACATGATGTATTTTAACTGTTTTGATCAATAAAACAATATGATTTTATGATATATGTATTTTATGTCATTGTTTGTTAGGTCTATTTTTATTACTACAAAAAAATTGATCAAATTACTTGATTCATTTTTAGAACAACTGACCGATTACTCGATTACCAAAATAACCATTAGTGACCGTCCTAATATTTAGCAAGACTGGTTTGGTTCTCTCTGAGAGGGTTTTCGAATACAAGTATGTGTGTCATGCTGAACATTCTCTTGCGTTTGAGATTGTAAGATGGCGAAATTTTACGTCAGCTCTATCTAGCTTCTAACCGGACGATTACACACAAACACAGTCACACACACACACTCACAATGCTCATTAATGACAGTAAAATACTGCGGCATTTAACAGAGCACAGCTCTTTTAATGAGATGTAGCAGGAGACATTGTGCCACAGTAAAGGTTAACTACTCCTGTCCAGATATTGGCAAGGGAAAAAAAAACACTGAAAAAGAAGAAAAAGGAAGAAGACAGACACATCAAAGTCTGTTCAGCCTTATAAATGCTAAAGTGTGAACTACTTTAAACTTTGCCTTTAAAATAAAAATAGAAAATAGGGTCAAGTTATGTAGTCTTACCCAGAACTTTCAGGAGTAATCCCTCTTCAAAAGAGAATCCCATAGATTAATGAACAGCAGATAACTTAGACACCTGTAAGACGCTTATGTCATTTTTCACAAGATAAAGAGTCTTTTTTAAAAATGCTACCAGGTATCAATAGAGCTCAAAGGTGGCCTCATGCTTTTCTACCACAGCCTGGGTTACACAAGTATATTTCCATTCATTCTGTCTGTATTATGTATTTCAGAAATTCTTCAAAGGCTCTGAGCCTTGAACCAAAGCAGCCATCTTTGAGATGAATCAAAATCTTATAACATTTGATAAAAAAGAGTTTTAAATTCTGAACAAAAGACTAAGTGTATCTTTTCAGAGGGAATGATTGAATTACTCATCCATTAAAACACTGCACAAACAAATGAAAGTTCACCCAAAAATGAAAATCTGCCATTAATTTACTCACGCTTAGGCCATCCAAGATGCAGATGACTTAATTTCTTCAGTAGAACATTAAAGATGATTTTTATCTAAAATGCAAGTCAATGGTTTTAATCACCTTGAGAGTCTAAAAGTCTAAAAAAAAAAAAAAAAAAAAAAATCTAAATACAAATGCATTTCTAATTTCATGGAAAAGAACAGATTATGTTAAACAAAGGGATCAGTCTGTGTATTTGAATGTCTGTCGTTTTTTTTTCTTCTGACCAGCAAGAGAAGAAATGAGTCGCATCTCATCACATCCCCTGAGGCTAGATGTACTGTATGCACACACATACATAAAACCGCACTAGCATAAAATCACTAAAACAACAGGCACATGTCTCTGCCGAAAACTTCAGGCACCAAGTCAAGCGTAATCGCCCAATATGAGTAAAGCGCTTGTTTTATGTGTTTGCATTTAAGCCCTATTCACTCAAGATTAAAATGACTCTGAAACATAATTTATCTTGGTTAGGAGTAGCCACAAAAATTTGCATTATGACAGGATTACAGTGTCTGCAAAATGAACTGAGTTTGAATGAATCATGGGAGCTAAAGCTAAAAATACAGAAACTATCCAACAGCACATGCAGATGAGGTTTAGTTGAATCCTTTAGAATCAATTCGCATAATTTCAGAGAGGTTTTTATTGGCAGTGTTGAGTCAACTGCTAAACAGGTGGCTTTTTAAGCCAGTTAAGTCAAATTTACAAAGGAAACTTCTGAGCTTACAAAGAACTAAATTCTTAGAGGGAGGATAGTAATAACTTTCAAATCTTTAACAACTGGCCATTTGCTAAGCTCTGCCCCCTTTGTTGTTTTCTTAGAAAAGCTTTCAAGAAACTCCTATAGGTATTCATTGGAAATCTTTGTGAACAGTGCAATTTTCAGTCAGATGTGCTCATAAAGTAGTTAAAATTGAATGGATATTATTCTTAAGTTGGCTAGAATGAAGTGTGACATCACACTTTGTGACATTTATATCTGCCTTCTTTAAAGAAATTGGAAAATAACAGTGTAACATGACTAAAGCTGCAAATTGAGACAGAAAAGTATAAGAGAATAGAAATGTCACCTGTCAAGGAAAATCAAGTGATCTCTCAAGATTTAGAAAATAGTGACTTGTCTCAGCAACAGCATTTTGCTATACTTTTGGATAAGCAGGGATGAAACGATTCACTCACCATTCGATTCGCGACTTTTTCACGATTCGATTTTCTCACGATTTTTATTTTAACAAAAGGAGCTTGAAGACTTTATACAGTAAATTAAAAGGTGTTGTTTTATTAGGCTATTGGTGCACGTTTCTTTGTGAAATTAAAATATAACAAAACCAAGCTAAAACTTTAAAACAAACTTAAAATCAATTAAGTTATGTTACACAAATAAAAGAATTCTCTTTTTATGAACAAAGTAGGGCTTTGTCTGCATTCTTTCCATTTATAATTAGAGGCAACCAATGGATTTTAAACATGATCCAAACAAAGATGCAGCATAAATGCAGCATGAGTAGTTTTTAATCTAAATTAGACTGTATAATTTCAAAATTTGAAATATTAAGTTCCGTATCAGTTACAAAATATTATTACTTACTTATAAGGCCCTTAATGGCTTAGCTCCTGCGTACCTAACTAGTCTTCTACAACGCTACAACCCATCACGCTCCCTAAGGTCACAAAACGCTGGACTTTTGATAGTACCTAGGATAGCAAAGTCCACTAAAGGAGGTAGAGCTGTTTTCACATTTGGCTCCCAAACTCTGGAATAGCCTTCCTGATAATGTTCGGGGCTCAGACACACTCCTCTCTCTGTTTAAATCTAGATTAAAAACACACCTCTTTGGCCAAGCATTCAAATAATGCATTTCATAATTTTGGACTGCAGTTATATCTGATCAAATGTGCATTATTATTCTTTAGCTTGGGTTAAACGAATTAATTGTACTTGGCTGGAACAGCAGCTACGCTAATTATGTCTCTATTTGTTTCTCTGATTTGCCATGGGATTTACATCCCGTGGTAACTAGGATTTACACAAGCTCCAGTCTGGATCCAGAACACCTGAGAAGAGATGATGCCAACCCCTCAGAGGACCTCAGATGATGCTAACCCAGAGACAACATACAGAACTACCACATTTTGCTATAAGTTTGATTGCATAATTGCTGTTAATAGTGTTAATCGTTTGTTTATGTCTTTTTATTGATTTTTCTGAACATTTCTGCTATATGCACATGAACTGACAGTCACCACTGATAAGCTACTACTAAATATTGTAGAAACTTAATTTTCTGTAAAGTTGCTTTGTAATGATTTGTATCGTAAAAAGCGCTATACAAATAAACTTGAATTGAATTGAATTGAAGCGGAAACGGAATGGTCTGACTTAAGTTTTCTGAAACTATACATAAAACATATCAGAGCTGCACTTATGAACACTACATTCATATGCAATGTTCAGAGTTAAGGTGAAAAGAAAATAGCACGTAACCTTTTCTAAAGATAATCAGTTCCCCTCAGAGATACATTCAAATAAACTCCTACTCCAATTGTATTGCGATTTGTTTGGCATCTCAACCGATTTGAATCATCACATATTTTAGTAGATTTTTGATCATTACATCCCTACTTTTAAGTAAAATTTTTCTTATTATTACAAATAACATAATTATTATTATTTTTCTAATGTCTTCTTCTCTTCCAATCCTCCTCTCTGGAGGTGTCTCAATAAAGGCAAAAAATATTTAAAGATTACAAAACAAAATAAAATAGAACACACACAGAGACACACACACACACACACACACACACACAAAAATCCATTAAGAGTTATTTATAATTATTAACTATATATTTTAGAGCTTATATCATTAATATTGAAACAGTGGGCTAGTACAGATAAGCTTTTGGACCAATTTTTTTTTTATATATTTCACATTTTGCCTATGCAAGGATAGGAATATTCTACAGTAGAAGTGTCTGTAGCATTCTGTAATACCCTGTAATACTGTAGTGCTCTATGTAACATTTCAGGGACTTTAATCTTAAAAGACAAAAATCATCCAATGTTCACTTCTGAAGGATTGGACCACTCACTTTTGGTTTCTGCTTGATAAACTGTTGTTAGCTCAGTATTATGCATGTACCATGTAATTTTTATGCATGAGTAATAACAGTTTAGCTTGTATAATATTAACAGATTATGTTGTCAGCATATTTTTTAGTTTTCATGAGTACTGTAATGTTATTTTCATATTCGGTATGTCAAACTTTATAAAGAAAAAATAAAATAAAAAATATATATGTTTCACAGTGTAACTGGAACTAAAATGTGAATTGAATATAAAGGTATCATTATGCATATCTTTACTATACAAGAACAAAGTGACCAAGCTCAAAAATGATCAAAAAACCCTATAAAGCTAGTCCAGGTGACTTGTGTGCTATATGCCAAGTCTTCTAAAGATTCATGATAGCTTTGTGAGGAAAAAATGAAAAAATGTCAATATTCACAGAAAATCTTACCCTCCAATGAGCTACTAGCCCAACTAAAGAACAGCTGTGAATGGATTGAGTCAATGAACTTGAGAATCTGATTAGTCTAATCCATGAAAGAATCATTCAGTACAAACTGTAAACCAGAATTTGTACCCAAAGGGAAGCTCTTATTCAAGTAGAAAAAAAGAAAACACCTCAGTTCCATTCACAGTCCCAAACTGAGCAAAAATATGCAATTTGGTACAGTTGCTGATATTCATTTTGGCCAAAAAAAAAAAAAAAAAAAAAAAAAAGTAAGACGAAATTCTGACAGCTTGTAAACCAATGATATCTTTATAGCAGAGGGCAGAAGGCATGTTGTAGATTGTGTAAGTTTTGATCACTGATTATTTAAAGGCCTTAGAAATTTGCATATCAAATATGAGATGGTAGGCTTTATAGGGTTAAGCTCCAAAAATGACAAAAAAGCACCTTAAGCATTGTCCATGTGACTTGTACGCTATATTTCAAATCTTCTAAAGTCACATGATAGCTTTGTCTTAAAAATAAAACTGAAATTTAAGTCATTATTAACAGAAAAGCTTCTCCTTAAATGAGCTATTAACTGAAGAACCACTGTGAGTGGATACAGGTGAATCAAACTCCAGAATCTGATCATTCTGATTCATGAATAAATCATTCAGTTCAATTTGTAACGGGAATCAGTTCCTAAACGTAGAATTACTGTGGAATTTTGCTAACATTTTTAAAAAGATGTTGATTTAAGTTTGTGTGGTATGAAAAACGAATAAGCCAATAGGAATTCTCAATGAATCAGAGCTCCTGTTTACAAGGAATGCCTTTAAATTCCGTCTGAATGTAAGGATATTCATAATATCAAGAAAACGCATCACGAGTCAGAAAACGATAGAGTTGAAAATAAAAGGCAGTGAAGGCAAATTTGCCGCTCAAATTGCTTCACAATAAGACACACACTCTTCATCTTCACACAAGGGCAACAACTGATTCATCTTCTACTTAAACCCTCTCACGTGAAAAAAAGAACATATAACTCTGTGAGCCAACAAGTGCTTTCAGAAAGAATTGAAAAAGAAAAAAAAAACACTCACATCCGTTCGTCTGATTTTCCATCTCATTTCACACCTCAGAGAAAGAGACTCTATTCAGCAATCCAAATGCAGTCTGTGAAAGGTGGGCTGAAATTTACCTCTGCATTTCTTTTACTACCAGAAATCAGTTTTTCATATTTTTAAATATTATTCCTGCTATATAAAACTGATTTAACATGGATAAGATTCAGGCATTGAAATGACTTGTTAAATATTACAGGGCATGAGCCTTAAAAGGCACTTTTAAAAAAATATATATATTTTTTATTTTTGCTAATATTTATTTAAATAAATGATTATACAACACAAAAATAATCTAGTATGAAAATCTAGCTTTAATTACATAGAATGTCTGTATCCCTCACTTAAAACTGTGAATTAAAATCATGCTATGTAATGCTAAAATTTTATCTGTTTAACTGATATTCAATTAATAGTACTACAACATTATGATATAAACAATTACTATTAAAGTTGACCTCCTGAAGTTGACAATCAACATTTTCTTTTCAAGGTTAAACACCTCTTTTTGCTGTTTTTTTTTCATTAAAAAAACCCTTCATTTTTAAGAGTTTCAGTCCATTTCCTATCCTATTCACGGAAAGTGCCAGTTAATCTAATGCCTCAAGGTCCCAGTGCAGAAACTCCACTCTTCCTCTTTCCTGCTTCCTCCTTCTTTTCATTTTGCTGTCCTCTGCCTCACTCTTTACCCCTCACCTCTCCTTCCCTCTGATTGTCAAGAATACTTGGCAATGCATAAGTGCCCCTGTGACTGTGGCTGCTCTCCAGGGCCCCGCTCAAGCTTTTGACTGTGAGAGATCTTGACTTTAGAGTCAAGTATCCTGCTGAGGGCACCACAGAGGCCTGCAGGAGCAAGTCTGGACCACGTTGTTCAACTGCCCACTTTCACAATATGCTCCAATATCTTAGGGTTTTGTCTTTGGCCTTCCTTGTTCACTTTTCCACCTGACTCTATATTTCAGAGTGGAAGGTGGTTAACACAAAAACAAGAAAAAGAGATTGAATTGCAGATTAGACTGATCCGATAGATCAATATTTCAAGTGACTGCCACAAAAAGAAATAAAGAAGCTTTTGATCAAGATTATTTAAAAATGTGATTACCATCTTGCCTGTTACAGGGTTAAATACCTAGTTTAGTCATTAAACTCTAGATGGCAAAGGCCAATAGGTCCTTTACATGCAATCTGCTAGAAATCATTTACTACATGGTACAAGCTGTTTGGCATTTGCTGATTTTGGAGCAAATGAGTGCATGAGAGCATTTAAATAGTGTGGTTCAGTGTTTGATGTGAGCTGGTCCTGCAGGATGCTATCAGAGCTCATCTGAAACCCTCCACCTCCCCCAGCTCCACCTGTCTAAATCTCTATAGGATTTATGTATGCAGGCTATTCATGCAGCAGCAGCATATCTTACATCTTAAGAGTTATTAGCAGTGAAAAGTCCATTCTTGCTCTGCAGCAGGAGTATGCATAGCAGATCTAGTTCGCCACAATCAGATATATTAACAATGTCATGTCCATTAACATGCTAAAACTATTCAGAGAGTTTTAAAGTAAATCGAAAGACCTATGTACAGAGATGTAGGGAAAAATAAAGTTATCATGGCTATGACTTAAGAACATTCCCAAAATGTATTAATTTGTTTCTTTAGGTAAATCATGGCCACAATTTAACTAATTTAAAATAAGGGAACAAATCAGTACAACCTTACTAAGTCATGGGAACAAATTCTGAATTTATGGCCACAATCAAGTAGACAAAACAACCAAAATGAATGAATGACATAATGGTGAGTAATTATTGAATTTTCATTTTTAGATGAACTACTCTTTTTAATTTAAGTGTTTTGATTCTTTTGTCTTGTTTTGTCTTCACATTCCTGCTTTCTCTCTCTCATCCATAAAGTTCAGTCATTCAAATCTCCTCTCGTCTGCCTTTATCTCTCCTTTCTCAGTTGAATTCAAGCTTCTTTCTCTCTCTCACAGTCTCTCAGTGGTTCAGCTGTGTGTGCAGTGGTGTGAGAAGCTCCTGTGTGGAGAGCAGGCGGGGGGGTTATCAGCCTGTCTGATGTTCTTATTAGCATTACAGAGAGCTGCGCTCACTCATACAGCCAGACCCTACTAGAGCTGCACCTGCAAGACAGGGGCTTAACACACACACACACACACACACACACACACACACACACACACACACACACACACACACACACACACACACACACACACACACACACACCCTTCAACTGTTCTTAAATGGTTTACCCTAAATGCTACTTGTAGAAATTTGTAGTACTATGCTAGAGTCATGTGTAATGATATTTTTAAAGAAGTTAAAGGGATAGCTGATCAAAAACTACAAATTATGTTATTATTTACTAACCCTTAAATAGTTCTAAAACGTGGGAAACTTCATGCAGCTGTTTCTGTACAACAACAGTTCACATCTGCCAAGCAACAAAAAGGTGGACTGCAAAATATTTGAGAATTTTTTTAACATATTAGCTGAATATATTTTTTGCTATTTATTGATATTATTATTTGTGTATTTTATTATTGTATTGTTCTGATTTGTAAAGACTGGTTTAAGACCATGATATTATTATTTTTTTAAATCTAATATTACTCTAATATTACTCTAAATATCTCTTACTGTGGAGATATTTAGAAAATTTCCTACTGTATATATATCAAAATTTAATTTTTGATTACTAATATGCATTGCTAAGAACTTCATTTGGACAACTTTAAAGGTGATTTCTCCGCATTTTGATTTTTTTGCACCCTCAGATTCCAGATTTTCAAATAGTTATATCTCGGCCAAATATTGTCCTATCCTAACAAACCATATATCAATGGAAAGCCAAGCTTATTTATGCAGCTTTTAGATGATCCATAAATCTCAATTTCGAAAAATTTACCCTTATGACTGGTTTTGTGGTCAAGGGGCACATATTAAGCATCACAATCGTTTTCAACATTTATAATAATAAGTAATGTTTCTTGAGCCACAAATCAACTTATTAGAATGATTTCTTGAAAGATCTTGTGATACTGAAAACTGGAGTAAAAATCAGCTTCACCATCACAAGAATAAATTACATTTTAAAATATTAAAACAGAGAACAGTCATAAAATGAAATCATATTTCACAATAGTACCAATTTTCATCAAATAAATGATTCCTTGGTAAGCATAAGAGGATTTTGTTCATTAAAACAATAAAAACTCCTATCGACACCAAACTTGTGAATGGTTGTGTACATACATATATGTAGATGTTTTTTTTTATTTTTATTTTAAATAGCCTTACTAAAATGACAGCAGCTAAAATGGGCCTTGCATGAAAATGCATTGCTGCCCTTTTATTTTAATAAGCAGGTCCCAAGAGCATAATTGATCACAGACATCAAAAAAACAGGTCTATGAGTCACACACTACATAGTTGTAATTTAGGGAATTTCATTCGCCTTATCAAACCTCATCTCGTTTGTGTCAGACACAGACTCACTGCACCAAATTTAATGTGCCTGACCACAAACACCATTAGTGTGTATTATAAACAAACTCTGCTCCTGGTTTAAACAACAGGGGGTGTGTTAATACTGACAGTATTTTCATTTTGGGGTGAATCGTTCCTTCAAGCAGCCTTGAAAACCAATACAGGGATGAATTTTGAACAAACCATTGATTGTATCAATGTTACTCATGATCAGAAATCTGTGTTGAGTGAATATGAAGGCACTTGTCTCTTTTTTTAAAGACAGAAACCTTGAAGCAAGTTCTAAGCAGCAGCACAACAAAATGAAGTAGACAGGCAACAGAAAAACACACTAACTATCTTGCCATTAAAAGCCCACACCTCCTTCAACTTCCTGTCGATAATGACGGTTCAGGTGATCTATTACTAAAGCCTACCTACCTTCTCAAGAGGCTTTTAGATTCACGTCAACTTTGTCAGTGCAGTGGCTGAAAACTTCAATCCAGCCAGCTGCAAAACAAATCAATGTCTAAAAGCCTTTTATATCTCTTCCTCTGTTTTTAAATTCAAAATGGCAGAGCAGAAAATAGTAAAAAAATAAATCAATAAATAAAAGAAAAAATTTGAACATGTTTTGAACACCTGGAGAGAGAAAGTAAGTGCGCTTTTTTTGTCTTTTTTTTATGAACTGTGGTGAGAGTCAGATGTTCACAATTCAGGAGATGATTTATACAATTTCAGTGCTACTATATAAACAGGAATCTTCTATAACAACAACATGTTTATTCATAAAAGGTGATAAAAAGAAATGCACAGTGCCTTTTACACTTTTGTAGCATTTTATATGTCTCAATTATGTATATGTACCTAAAAAATGCTTGGTTGTTTCAACCCATCATTGGGTCAAATATGGATTAACCCAACTTTTGGGTTAAAAATGAATATAAAAATTTAACCCAAAAGCTGGGTCAGTCCATATTTGACCCAAAGTTGAGTTGAAACAACCAAGCATCGATATTGGTCTTTGAAATCCATACTGGTCAACCATGGTTACTTTAAAGGCTTCTAAACTGCAATTTACATTTAGAAGCCTTAAAAGTATCCATGTGTGAAGATGTCTTGAGAAACATTCCTCACCCATCACAAGGCATCATCTAGTCCAAATATGAATAATTGGAGGATGTAGCTCTTTTAGCAAATTAAATCTAACTGCTGACCTAAAAGTAGAATGTAACAAAAAGAGATGTTAAGTCTTAAAAAAAAAAAAAAATGCAGAATAAGGAGAAAGGAAAAAAAGAGAGCCAAAAAGAGAGAGAGAGATGAGGGCCAAATATGGTTTTCCTCATGCTGGGTAGACAGCCTGCTCAATTCTCTGAAGAAAGTTCTAGAGACAGGGCGAGAGAGGGCAGGGACATGGTAAACTGTCCTTGCATTCAGAAGTACGTGCCTACGTGAGCTGAGAAGTAAAACAAGCACGGATCATTCACAAGAGCCCAAAGAATCACAGCACATTTCCAGGAAACCAAACGTAACAGCAACCTATTAAAGGCATGTTTATAACATAGTAATATGTGTGTTATGAACATGTAACAACACTGTAATAAGCCACTCAGCACATTTCCGAAGTCTAATTAATTCCAGTTGTGTTTTGTGAGGAATTCATCCATGTTATGTAATAATAACACCTGGCACTTATGCAACAAGGATCCGAGACACGTTTTAAATGCTCTTCGTTCTTAAATGTCAGTGTATTTATTGCCACACTACTGGCTATTTTTACAAGAGGAAGTAAAAATGTATCAGACATGAGCTTGACAAAGCTAGAAGACAGGAAAATGTAATTTGAGGGGAATTAAAGGTTGAACTTCAGAGGAGTATGATAGGAAATGTGTTGTCTGATGTATGATGTCTAGATCATGAGTCTAGAAAGGGTTGTGAAACACCAACAAGCATTTTTTAAAATGTTGACAGATTTGTATGTGCTGTATAGGAAGAAAAAAAATCTTGATAGCAACCAATTTGTTTAATTTTAAGACAAACAGTCAATTTTAGGATATTTTGGACTATGATTACTAACTTACAGGCAGGATAGAAATATTCTGTGTTTAGTATAAGTCAGAGGTCTCCAAACTTGTTCCTGGAGGACCACTGTCCTGCAGCGTTTAACTCCAACCCTAATTAAACATACTAATAAAGGTCTTCAAACTCACTAGAAACTTTCAGACATTTGTCTTGGAGCTGGTAGGAGCTAAACTCTTCTGGACATTGGCCCCTAATATTTTAATAATAATGTAAATGGTTTTATACAGTTTTCAGCTTCACATTTCTGCTTGTACTGCACCTGGAATATTTAAATCAATGCCACAGGAATGGGATGTTTTCAAATACTATAGTTTCTCACGGTTATTGTCCCATAATTATTAGACTGAGTGGCTTAAGCCAATGAGGAGGCACTGAAAAGGACACCATGTGACCTTTTGCTATGAATGAAGCGCAGAGAGTTGCGTTCTCTCTACCCTCCCTTTATGCAAAACCATGGTCTTGCTGAAATGAGAGGTTTCATGACACTCTAATGTGCATTCAAACACAAGCACATTTGCTTATGCATATATAAATACGCAAATATAAAGAGGGATGATTGTTTGGTTGGTGACCCTTTCTCAGTGTTGGTATCATGCCCAGTTAATTTCATCAAGCAAGTGTTTGAACAACTGGTCTGTTTGTTGCTCTTTAACTGGACATACAGTATACCTGTTCAACACACACACAAGTCACTCCAAGTAAAAAAAAAAACTGCATATACACACATTGTGGTCCAAAGAGAGTGAAACTTCATCCTTCAATAATCAGTGATGCCACTGGGCTGACATCATGTCTGTCTCCATGGTGACGCCTCTGCCGGTCGGAAATCCGCTAGGAGAAAGGCTGCGGCAGCCGTGAGTGTCAGGAAACAACCGGCATGGAATACTAAGCATGTTGAGGTTAATGTGTGCGCACTTGCCAATAGGTACTCACGGAATCACATGTGAATCAACACATATGTTTACATTTCGCTTTGTCGACAGAACCAGAAATGTCAAGGAAGCTCAAGCTTTCTTATATAGCTGTGAAAGAAAGTCTAATGAAAAGAAGCAATAAACTCCAGATATAGACTGTCTAGACTTTTTAGTGACATTCTAAATGAAGTGCATTGTTTTTCTGAGCTAAACAAATGCTGCCACTCCATTCAGCTCTAATGCTCTGACGTCCTGCACACTGTCTGGCACTTGATCTGTCGGCTCTACTGGGACATTCTTGTATTTTTAACTTCCTTCGACCCAATTGTGACAAAGAAGTCAAGCAGCTATTTATAGCCACACAAAAAGATGGATTTGAACTTCAGTGAATTCTGATTCGCTTCAAATTAAATCCACGTTCAAGGGGAACGAGCACTTCTGCTGATCAAATTAGCAGTCTACAACAAACACACATATGCATACAAATTAGCTGAGGCTTCAATTACAAGAAATCCATTCGAAAAACCTAACACAGATAAATTCTAACGTCTTTACAGACCAATGAGTGTGGTGCAAAAGTCTCCCCCCCCCAACAATGCTACACTCTTATTGTTCTTCACTCTAAATGTTCAAAATGTGGTTTTCCATAGCGATGCCACAAAATAACCATTTTGTGTTCCCTAGAGACCCGTACAGTGAACAGTCCTTAAAAGAGCCATTTTTTTCTTATATATAATGTCTTATGTATAAACATCCATGGAACCTTTCCAATACAGTACAGTTTCTATGTAGTGGAAAAAGCTATTTAGATTATTAAAATGTAAACACAGTCTTATGGCGATTTGTAACTTTTACGTTTTGGGGAATTGGTGGCAAAATTTGTATGAAATCATATGATCTGTATGTTTTCGTAAGATCCTATGCTTACCCCCCACTTGTGGTTTGGATATGGGTTCGTTCTTAACACTTATTATTTTATGAATTTTTAAGAATCAAATCATTAAGAATCATATGAAATAGCTTGCAAAATAAATAAATTTTTGTCATGAGACGCGGTTGAAATTTTTCTTCACTTTAAGAATTTTTTTTTTTAAAGAACTATTCAATTAAAGGTTCTTTTAGGTTCTTATGTAGCATTGCTGTGAAAAACCCCTTTTTGAACCTATTGTATGGAGTTCAAAATGGTTGTTAGCATATTACTTTGTGGTTACTAGGGTGTTCTGGACAGTTGCTAGGTGGCCACCAGAGGTGCTATGATATTCTGGCCCTTAGATATGTCTTGGTTCCCTCATTAACTGTAAGCATATGGGATTTTTTTTTTCTTTGTTTGATAGGCAAAACTCATAAGCATAATTTGAACAAAAAAACACTAATTATTATATTCTAACATAATTTCTCTCGACCAGCCCATACAACAAAGACAGGCAGGTGAACAGGCAGAACCAGCATACTTTATGACCGATGCAAAGCTGTCCAGCTTTTGATTAGCAATGCATTTTTTCTGGGCTCCCAGGCTATGCTGGAGAGCCCGGTTCAGTGGTCACACACTCAGGCGCTCACAAGCAGAGGCTCGTGAACCGATAGGCTTGAGAAACAGCTGTAAATATTCCTCAAAGTGCAAAGTCCACACCAAGTCCTGACTGAATCACCTAAATCATTTGCTCTTGTTTGTTGTCCAGATACCGACCTCCATCTCGCTCTTTCCCCTCTTATCTCTCGCCCCAGTAAATCTTCAGTAGGCTTTAATGATTTAGTTGGAAGCAGAGGCCATTGTCTCAGAATAGGCTCATTTGCCAGATGCTTACAGCAGTATAAAGAAAGTGGGTTAACCCAAAATTAAAAAAGAGAGCAAGAATAAAGCAGATTAGGGATGAGAATGCATAGTTGATAATTTGATTTAAAACATCATGACCCTGGTGTCAAAAATTAGACTCACCTGCTGCATTTTGATGAGGCAAATTCATGGCATGAGATACTTGCGGTTACTCAATCACATCTACACGCGGTCAAATGTATGCATCTGCTGAGAGAATAGACTTACAATTCACTAATTACTAATTCTAATTACACTAATCAAGATCACAGGACTTTAATTGCCATTTGAGATCAGAAACTTATTAACTCACAGGTCTACCGGGCATTAACCCATGGCACCAGACCACAAGGGGGCACTAATGAGCCAAAGAAACTATTTACATATTTAAGTTTTTAAAACTATATTTATGTATCTATACAAGCCTATGTTGATAAATGAAGAGACATCTTAAGATGTTTTACATTATAAAAAACAACTGAATTATGGTAAACAATGTGAAATAATTGCATGCTTTGCATGGCAAGACACCCATGACATGTAGACCATGCTGATATCATAATCTCATTTTTGAGACCAGTGTCCATCCAAACCTCTTTGATTTAGCATCATCTCATCAAGTGTGATACAACATCGACTGTTATATTCACTAGAGCAATCTCTTTTCTCCTTTGCTAACCCTCCTCTGTTTATTTTCCAGATTGTGCTTAGAAGAACTGCTGCATAAATGTTCATTCCTCAAGATAATTCCACACAGCTCTGCCCATTCAAGCTCATTCAACAATGCCGTAAATGGGTCACAACATGAAAAACACTGAAACAAACACACAGCGCTGTGCCTCAGTGGTGCTCGTTCAACATCATAAGTGTAAGTGACCTAGTCTCAGCCAACAACCCTCTTAAGCAAAACATCATACACTTTAATTTACTAACGCTACAATCCACTAACACATCCACTCCTCCCACAAGTACATACTCACTCTCACACTATACACTCAGCATGAGCCCATTCACGCTTTCTGTTGATCTGTTCTGCATACGTTCAACATATTGATAGGCAACATACAAAATGGTTGGGGTCCTCTTATGTTGAACAGAATACTTGGAATAAAAAAAAAACTAATGTAAACGTTCACTTTGACAAGGTGAAAGACACCTGAATCTAGAGGTTAAAATAAAACAGAAATGGGATCATGTTGGTATTCACTTCTGAAATCTGCCATATTCATGAGTGAAATGGGGGGATACTTGAATTTTCAAGTATCAAGAATTGATTAGAAGATGAAAAGGGTGCATTACAAACTAAATCTTTTTTTATATATATAACCAATAAATAAAATACATTTTTGAGATGGTAAGCATTTATAAATAGTCTGTGCAGTCTGGAAAAAAATATTTATTACTGTATTACAGTAACTGGAATGAGATTTTTTCTCTCTCTCTCATTTTAAGGTAGTTAAAATTTAAAATGGCACTGGTATGAGATTTGGAGAGCGAATCTGTTTCCTGTCATGAAAACAAAAGGAAATTCTGATATTTCAAATGCATTTTTTTGTCATCTGGTGAACATTTTCCAGGTGAACTCAGAACCATTGCTGTGGCTGTGTGAAGGGTATGACCGCACAGGGCTTTGGGCTCATGGAATTTTGCAAAGGGATTGTGAAATAATCAAGGTCTAGGACTTAAAAGGACTGGAATGTAAGGTAATAAAGAAGAAAACATCTTTAAATAATAAATGAACTATTAACTATTTGCAAATAATATTTTTATTTTAAAATATAGACAAATTCATTCTTAATCACGTGCCTTAATAGGCTGAAATGGCTCTGTTAATGTTTATTGTCACATAACATTAAATTATGAATTACATGAATCATGTAAATTGCACTTTCAATGCAAAATGGCAACATTTGAGAACAAAGTCTGTATCTTACCTAGAACTCTTTCACTGTTAAAACTGAAGCATTGTGGTGGTGTTATTTGTTATTTTTTTATGTATTAAGTAAAGTTTTTTTTGTTTTGTTTGGATGTCTCAATAATTTTTACATTGGCTTGCACTGTTAGGCTCACACTATGCTTGCAACATCCCTGCGTATCTTGGCAACTTTGTAGAAACCAGCCAATCGGATTAGTTTTTTTTTTTTTTTTTTTTTTTTTTATGCAGTCTGCATCAGAGGGTCTTTGAACTTGCTGTGTACATGGTCTTGAGTTTGAGACTACCTTCTCAGAAGCAAGAAGATAAAAGATTCTGTTCTTAGGCGCTTTAGGATGTTTTCTTTGCCTTACCATCATTCATATTCATCACAAGCCTGTCCTCTAAGTCTTAAAGTCACTGAGCTAACTTTTAAGTGCCTGACATTCATTCACAGAGCAGGCCTCTCTTTACCACCTTCTCATAAGCAGAGTTTCCTCAGAGCTCATGAATATCAATACAGCCCTCAGGTAACTGAAATCACTTGAGCCGTAATGGCACTGTTTGTCTGGTAAGTTTCAATTAATATTGTGAGCTATTCTTTAATTAGCCCACATCTTGAGTCACACTCTTTTTAGAAGATTAAAAGGCAGATCCCATACAAAAACGTAGACAAACAACTTGGAACTGTTGATGTAGGAGTTAAGAATCTGAACAAACCTCCTAACCCTAAATCTGGGCATAAATGATACCTTAGATCATGTACTGTAGCTTGTTGAGGGGAGGCGCTATTATTTTTAAGCAACCAGACTAAATGGCAAATCCAATAAAATGACAGTGAGACAAATTTTTCTGCTTATTGTTTTTTTTTTTCTTATTTGCATATCTTATTTTGATCATACATACAGTATGCACATTATATACACATTAATTCGATTTCAATTGCATTACAGTAAAATACTGTAAAAATAAAAAAGGTTTGTTTATTTATTTATTTACTTATGGACAGGATGCTTTTCAAAGCAGAATTAAAGTGATTAAAATGAAATTTCTTTGCATTACATTATACAAAAACAGAATGAGAGGAAAATATGGATGAAAAAAATGCAAATAAAAAATGTCAAAATCTACATTACAACATTCATAAGGCTTTTTCTTGTTTTTGTGAAAAAAAAAATAATAAAACAAACAATTAAAAGTTTTGGACTGCAGGTATGACAAATGTAAAAAATGATCATCTCAAAAAAATAACAATTGTTGATTTTCCAAATGATTTATTGTAAAACCACCAGTAACTGGAAGCACACAGCAAAATGTTACCAAAAATGTTAAATCACACCACAATGCTCTGAAAGCAACACCCTAGTATTGTGGTGGTGAGTTTTGCCAGCGAGATGAAGTCACAAGAAGGTTTAACTATGATTTACAAGCAAGAATTTAATCAATCCTGTATCATATTCTACAGAAATCACAACAACTAATCAAAGTAATGAAGTAATCAAAGCTGTCTCATCCTGTTTTGTGGGAACGGAAGTTCTCATGGACAATCAAAGCACTTCCTTCCACCTTTCACATGCTCAGCTGGCTCGCTGATGTCCTCCATCTCCGCTTTTTCCTGGTCCTGTCATTTTCTTCCTGTGGGTGCCGTCAGAGACGTTATAGTAGCCACACTCACTAAAGCCCAACAGGCTCTTGAATTCTGACTCATGCTTTCATTAGACTGAAGAAAGACGAAAGGGATGGACCACCCTCCAACTTCCTTACTTCCTTCCCTGCTCTCTTCTTCCAAACTTCATGACTGGTTCACGTATCTTCCTTTCGACCCAATGCCTCCCCTCTTAGCTTTTTCTCTTGAGTTCCTCACATCTCACCAGGTTCTGGCAGTAAAATCAAAGGGTTTAATAAAGTGCTGTGGGGTTGTAAATTGATTTGGGTTTTGTAGCTCAATGAGTCACCGGCTCTGAGCTGTACTCTCATGCAGTGATGTGTGTGTGTGTGTGTGTGTGTGTGTTTGTGTGTGTGTGGTGGTTGCTTTTTTGTCACATTTGTAAGAAGTTAGCAACATGTGACAATACCTCTCTTTGGGGAAAAGTTTTTTTTTTTTTATTATTATTATGTATTAGTGTTAGTGTCCTCATTTAGATAAACAAAGTTAACATAAGTGTGTGTGTGTGTGTGTGTGTGTGTGTGTGTGTGAAGAAGGTTACAAGAACATACAATCTCTACACAACAATTTATATCTAATCAATGCGAGTGTCAGCTCTTTTGAAACTGTAATAATATTTGATATACAAAAAAATTAAATAATTTGCTGACATACTAAAAGACTCTATTTAAGGATCACAGTGCAGCCAAAAAATACTAATGAATTAATATTGCAATTTTAAATCTTTATATTTTGCCACTGTCCTTCAAACCAATGGGTTTTACTCATTAGTCAGCATGGAGTTTTTTTTTAATTAAGTGAAAATCACATATATAGAAAATTTAGAAAAAAATAACAGGAAACATTTATAGAAAACCTAAATATGATCACACATTCTTTTATATTTTAATAAGTTTGTTACTCTGAATGATGCTTTGCCTAAAAGAAAGATAATTTCGGTATTGCATTGTTTTTAGAATTATTCTGTATCACTACATTTGTTTTAATAACATTCATGAGTAAATGACAGAAGCAACAGAAATTATTTCACTCTACTATTTAGCTCAGCTTGTCACTCTGCTTCTTATGTAAATGGGCCCCAAAAATACTGCTTGCACCTTTCTGTGTCCCAGCATAAATGACATTATCAGGCTGGGTACTTCCCCCAATGACATTTTATTTTCACAAAAGTTATTTGAAACATTAAAGCAGATACTTTACTTGCATTTAAAATGTTTTCTATGCATATAAAATCACTTTTGTAAATTTAATTTGATGCGGACACCAAAATGGCCTTTGACCCAGAAATATACATATACAAGTTACAAAAAACAAGTCATTTCAAGAATTTAAAAGGGCATTGACATAGAGAAAACAGCTTAATCATCATTCAAAATAATGTAAAAATCTCAAAAATGGTTATGGTCAACTTATTTTGTCTTTACACAAAATCTTATTTATTTAATTATGATCCAAACTACTATTAATTATATGTTTGATCTTAATTAGTATTTGACACGTTTTGTTAAATTCTCTAATTTATCTTGAAAAAATGAACATCTCAGGCTCATAACAACTGTTGAAGTGTCAAGCTGTTTAAATCAGTCCTACAGTACTTGAGATTTCTTGACACACTGGCAGAGCTCACATTAGTTCTGTAGTCCCACTCAAGGCCTTCTCCACATAAACTCTTGCTTTCCTCTCATATTCCCGAGAGGAGACAAGCATAAATTTGTGTGTGTTTGTGAGGGTGTGTGTTTGTTGTGATTGTGTGAGTGCATAAGCATAGGTCCAAAGTCTCTGAATAATGGACAGGACTCGTGTTTGTTTGAAAGTGCGCCATTTCTCCTCAACTGAAATGCGTCAGTCTATGAATATTAATGCAAAGGAGTGTTTTGTCCATCTCCATGCTAACGTCCCACTCCCCGCAAATCACTTTTAGATGCATTAAAGCCACTGCAAAAATACCCAAAATGTCCACGGTCTATAAATGTACACTTTACACTCTCCATACAATAGCCACATCCTGACTGAACTGGACTAGATATTCACAGTACACACTATGCCAAGTTTTTCACAACCTTCTTAAACAGCTGGAAATCACAAGGGATAAAACAATTTGCATACAACTGAAATTTGGCACTGCAGTGCAGACTTTTGACTGACTTCAAATTAGAACACCTTGAAGTTTTGGGAAGATTATAGTGACTTTGAAAGCAGAAAAACCCTTAGAGAATAACAAAGTTGGCATGTCATTACATTACTAAAAGTCACATCCTGCCCATTTCCATTGAAATGATGTCCACTGAAATTAAATGGTGTGTGGCTGGCGGTCTGTGGGCCCGCTCAAAACCCACCCAAATTACAAGCAAATACACCGCTGGTGGAAAAGTGACGTTTTGTTTTGCAGTCTTTTAATGTGAGCCCAATGCTACAGATAACACAAATATCCACTGAGTTTCATATGACTCTACTGAGAGTAACAAACATACCACATGTTCTTGTCACTAAAGCTGACTCAAATAAATATAGATCAGACTCTAGGACCTTTCGCATCGCTTTAGTTCCAGAACTAAAAGTACAGTACTAAAGTACTAGGACGATTTTGCGCTAACTATTTCCCAGTACCATTTAAAGGGTTGTATTCACACCGAGAGTGTGTACTAGTAAGTGACGTAAGCCGGTCGACAGCGATGTCATTTGTGCGTGGCGTTCAACAAACGAAAACAAAGAAGAACAATGTTAACAACAGGAGGATGGAGGACGCTGTGATCGGAGCTGTGTTTTCGTTGTGTCTCGTGGGTTTCACAATAATGGACATGGAATGTTGACGTATACAGTACGTAAAGTGATTGAAAGAACGGAAAGGAGGACTAAGAATCTCCATGGGCAACTGGCAGTGCTACATTTACTACAAGTGCCTGCTCTTTAGTGTCCATATATTTATCACCAGTTGTGCAAAATAAGTTGACACAATGTTTACAGTATGTTTACACAGCGTTTTAAATCATGGCGGGTGAGGGTTTTCGTACGCGTTTGGCCAATCAGTGTCTACTTACGTCACGGGTAGTACCAGTTGTGCTGGTTAGACCCTGCTCCAGAGTAGTAGCTAATTTGGTTCTCAAAAAAGGCATTTCGGTACTAAAATGCCCAAAAGTGGGTAGTTCCACAATTGGTTCTGGAACTATGAAAAGGTCCCTGCAGTGCGAAAGGCCCTTTTGTGGAGTTCAGTGCTCACGCATTTACACCATCATTCAAAAGTTTTCTTTTTCTATTCGAATATATTTCTAAACTGTAATTTATTCCTGTGATGCAAAGCTGAATTTTCAGCATCATTCAGTTTTTAGTGTCACGTGGTCCTTCAGAAATCATTCTAATATTCAGATTTGTTGTTCCAGAAACATTTCTTCTTATCGTTATTATCAATGTTGAAAACAGTTGTGATGTTTAATATTTAGAAACCTCTTTACTGTCACTTTTGATCAATTTAATGCATCCTTGCTGAAAAAAGTATTAATTTCTCACCAGAAATGCCTTGACAAAGTCTGAATGAAAAGAAACACCTAATATTAAAATCACAAATAAAAACAAATTGTTTCTACTAACAATGAGCTATATAATTAAATGATAAACAAATGAATACACATACACTAGTAAACATATAAATACAGAAGGAGAACAAACTTAAATCTCCAGCTCTCAACAACAACAAGAAGTTGATTCTTATCAAGACCAAATTCTATACTAGCCAAGCTCATTATATATTGTCTATAATTGTTGATATACAGTAAGATAATCACACAATTGTCTTTTTATTTATGTGTTTTGAGACAAACTGACATATTTAAATATATTTAAAGCTCTACAATAGACCTCCAATCAATTTTCATTTAGGACTCCAAAATAACACATCCAAGAAGCATTTGCATGACTGCAACAAACAGCTCCATAAGTTCAAGACAGTCTTCAAAAGTTATTGTTAAGATCTGGAATGAAAGTATCTGCAGAGAACAAAAAATCAAGGACATCCAAAAATCAAGGACGTCCAAAAAAAAAAAAAAAAAAAAAAAAAAACACAACAAAAAAAAACAACAACAACAAAAAAAACTAGACACATAACTACAGGAAAGTGTTGTTTGGAGGTTTTCATTATGAAAGGCTATTTGAGGTACAAGTTCTAAAGGATCATGGGGGATCTACTGAAGTTGGGCAGTGTGTGTGTGTGTGTGAGAGAGAGAGAGTGTGTTTTTACTCCAGGATGGCTCGTGTTGTGCTCTGGAGATAAGGAGATTATAATTGGCTCACTGAGTGTGGTTTGCATTCGACACTGACTGCAGCTGTGCCACACAGACTTCAGAAAGCCAGCGAGTATGTCAGAATCAGACATCACTGTCAACAGATTAGACCTCACCCACAAAACCAGCTTTAAAAGATAAAGGGTCTCTACCACAGCAGCTGAGATGTATACCAACACATTAAAAAGAGTTTAGAAGATCTGTAATGATGACTAGGACAGGAATATTATGATAATTCCTAAACCGCATGAAATCAAAACCAGAGTTTTGAGACTTTTAGTCCAGTGCTAGCTTTGAGGCTAATCTATATGCTAACATACTCTAAAAGTTGACAAAATAAACTTTTAACACATTTTAAACTGTCTTTCTCTTCCAGGAAAAAGGGTGGAAGATATAAATGACTCATTTTGTTTGTAAGGGTGTATGCTAATTTATAACTGATCATATGCTATCGCTATTTGAAAACAAAAAACGTCCAGTGTCAGCAGTATTTAGAAAGTAAGTTGCAACAGATGAAAATGGAAGATGGGATTGTTTGGGGAAGTATGATCTATTTCTAACACTATTTGACATGCTGCCACCCTTCCAGACCTCTCTCTTCCAGAACTCTCTGTCCTCTGGCTCCATCAGCCTACACAAGGACTGTTAATGGAGCGGGACACCTTTAATACCAGACAGTCCAGCTGCAAAAGGGAAAAGAGACTTGAGACCAGAAACTGGTAAGAAACTGAGATACTTTGACGAGTATGAGCAGGGTAAAGAATATTGTTTTGATTATTTTAATAATTCTGAAATAAAATATATAATTTACAAAATTATAGGCTTTAAAAAACTTGTTAAAAAATGTTGCCAGGCAACTGACTGAAATAAAATAAGTTTAGTTGAGATACTAAAATTACTAAGACTAAATTAAATACTAAAAACTAAAAACATTAAATTAAAGCTAAGTTAAAGCTATATAAAATAATATAAATAACAATAATAATAATAATAATAATAAATATATATTACAAATGACAAAAACATTTAACTAAATTACTATAAATGAAAAAAAAAAAACAGCTTATTCAAGATATTTTAGCTAAATCCTAAATATTAACATTTGGATATAAAATAATATTAAAATAACACCGATCTCATTTCACACCAAAATAAAAAAAATATAAACATCAAAACAAACCAAATGAATGCTTAATGAAAATGAAGCAATTGGGGCAACACAACATACGATGATGAATCTTAAAAAGAAATATATATATATATATATATATATATATATATATATATATATATATATATATATATATATATATATATATATATATATATATATAAATATACTAGCGTAGTGAAGTTACATGTTTTTCATTTAAAAATAATTAATTAAGAAAAGAAGAATATATGCAAAAGAAAAATAACATTAAATAAATAATAAAAAATAATTTATCCTTATGTATAATATATATTATATATATATCAAAAATATGCAATTTATTTAATAATTAAAATAAATTAAAATAAATAATAACTATTTAATAGACTGACAGCTCTAACAAATTCTTTACAACTACATTTAAATATTATTAAAAACATAATATTTTGCACTGTGGTAAATAGAATTTAGGGAGGATTGTCCAGAAAACAATGTCAAAAAAAATAAAGTCCTAAAACTTTTCTTTGTGCAATATAGTATTTCTTTTATTTTTAAATATTAACAGGACAAGATTTCATGTGAATCACTCACAAATGTGACTGCAGTAAACAGATGAAAGATAAAAAACTCAGAGAAGGGATTCATTCTCTGAAGTGTGTTTGAGTGCATCTGCTCTAATGCATCTCTGTCTGGATGTTTGCCATGTGGCATCAGCTGCACAGCAGAAACACAAGACAAATGACCCCTTAGGAGTCCACAAACTTAAACACAAACATACACACTTGTCTCTGGTCTTATTCCATGGCTCTTTCCTCACTGACCTCATCTGCAGTTAAACGCTTCTTCATCTCAGGCCAAGAGCTCCCAGCAGAGTCCCATCCTCCAATCAAAGCACACAATGCATGTGCAACCTGGCCAATTATAACCCTGTTTCATAAGAGCTCCACAACAGCAGCCCCATTTCCTGCCTTCCTGTGTATTCATTCATGTCTAGGATGGAGGACTGGATGAAGGAATGAGGTGGGGGGGAGGACTAGACGTCACTGGTCTGACGCAGACTGCAGGGGGGTGGGAGACGGCAGTTACCATGGAAACCTAGTCAAAGCTCTCATCATGGCGCTTAAGTATAACAACTGAGACAGAGACAGAAACAGAAAGACATGCCAAAAAAGGGGAAGACTAGACAGACCTATATAAGAGCTAGAAAGAGTGAAAAGGGAAGGGAGACTGACATACAGAGAGTCAGATGGAGAGAAAGTAAAGGATAACCAAAACACCCATTAAAGAAACTATAACCAAGAAATTAAATGATGAGGAAATATATATATATATTATATATATATACACATATGTATATATGTATATACAGTATATATTAAAATTAAGCTAAAATGTCAGTAAAGACGTTTATAATGTGACAAAAGATTCTATTTTACATAAATGCTGTTTTTTTTTTAATTTATATTTGTCAAATAATCTTGAAAAAAGGGGGGTTCCACCAAATTTAATCCGCACAACCATTTTAACTGAAAATAATAATAAATGTTTCTTGGGCTTCATATCAACATTAAAATGATTTCTAAAGGACCATGCAACACTGAAGACTGGGGTAATAGCTGCTGGAAATTAAGTTTTGTCATCACAGAAATAAATTACATTTTAAACTATTTAAAAAAAAAAAAAGTTAATTTGAGTTGTAATATTTCACAATATCACCATTTTACTGTATTTTTGATCAAATAATTACCGCCTTGGTAAACATAAAAGACTTCTTTCAAAAACAGCGCTCTTTCTTCTGTACAACACAAAATGAGAAACTTCACAATGTCTGAGCTGATATTTTCCATATAACGAAAGTGAAAGTGGGCCAAGGGCTGTAAACGTCAAATTTAAATGGGTTGTTAAATTGTGTATATATAAATTTATTTTTTTTTTTTTAATTGTTTTTTTTTTTATAAATTTGTTTGAGAAAAATTAGTTTTCATTTGCTGAAAACCTTGTCATACTTGCTTTTGTGTTTCACAGAAGAAAGAAAACTCAAAAATCTGATTTAATCAGCACTTTTGTCATGTTTTCCAGTACAAATATTTAAACATCCTTGAAACAAGATCAATTTACTTGAGAAGCAGAACTGCATAAGTTGTTTTCTGAGAACATATTTTGAATACATTTGATTTTTCTCAAGCCATCGGCAAACAGTTTATGTTTGTTTTAAGCATAAACCACAGTAAGTATAGCTAGAATTGTTTAGATTTAGGCTATGCATCTAACAAGAATATTGTTAGCCTAATGATATAGGCCAAATAAAAACTTAACTTCTCTAAAAACATGTATCTTGTTTTAAGAATGTTTAGATATTTGTACTAGAAAAGAGACACAAAATACTTATTAAATAATCTTTTGCCACAGAAAACCCATGTGATTTTTCCAGAGAGGCAGTGTGTGCAACATTAACCAACAGTTGCACAGCCGAGATGATGTCAGTCGAAAAGAAAAGCCATTTAGAAGAGAAACAAGTTTTTAATTTTTGATGAACTGTGCACGATAAGACCAGGGATGTGTATTAAAGTTACTTGGGTCAATTTTGAATTTATGTTGACTTGAAAAAATGTAACTGCAAAGCCTTGGAAGATATATAGTGTAGTTAAATCTTATATCCATTTTTGATAAGTAGAATGATGAAACCACTTCTTCAGACATCAAAGATTCAATTGAGGAGTTCTGAAAATGAGATTTCAGGCTTGTGTGGTCCAGCATCTTGTTTAAAATCAAATCTTTGGATTTCAGGTTAGAAACTCTACATTCAAGTCTTGCTCAGTAACAAAGGAGTTATAGAGAACTCTCTCAATTTTACAGGTATATGGTTTTGCTCTGAAAATGTGTCAGACTGTTTGCGGTGGCAGGTGCTTTGGAAAAAGCCTGATCCACATTTCAGTGTTCTGAAGTGAAAATGAGACCTGCTTCAGTCTTGTTATGAGACTTCAAATGTTCTTTTATGCATTTTGGATTTTCAGACTACACAGTGAGAACCTGTCGCTGACAAAAAACACCCTTAAAAATAATTCACCAATATTTCACAAAATGAAAAGTCTGTCATCATTTCCTCATGCACGTTGTTCCAAACCCATGTGTCCTTTTTTGGAGCTTGAGCAGCGTGAACATTATTCAAAACACTTGCTTTTGCGACCTACAAAAGAATTCAGGGGTTGGACTGACATGAGGGTGAGTTAATGACAGAATTTTCAGAAAAAGGAGTGTATAAAGAGAAACAGAAATAGAAGAATGACAATGTGCAAAGTGGTCAACATAGAATTTTTTTTTTAGAAAGGACAGTATCGCTGGGCTTCTAGTTAGACATTAGAGGACACTGCACCCCCCATTTATAATAGTGTCTCACGTCTCATTTCTGGAGAGGTTCAATGTCAGCACTAACAACTTCTAATGTCACCCTGTCTCTACCCTGTGTGTGTGTGTGTGGCAGGAGTAACCTGTCATGGCACCCAAAGCTGTAATAGATCTGCTCCATAATTCATGAGACAGTTCTATGATTATGAGCGTTACTGTCATTACTCAGCAAGCAGCCAATCACGTGACTGATAATGTGACTGCAACGAGGACACATCCTAACCTTTCTCTGGAGTGACTGTTTTTTTTCTCTCATACACAAACTCAATTCTGCAATAATAATATTCAGTGAAATGTATACTCTAAAATCTAGTAAGATTCCTGGCTGTCTACTGCCTACATAGGCAGCTGTCTTCAAAACCAAGATCCAAACCAAACTTGATAACCTGATCTCATAAGAAAGTGTACAGTGTGCATAGAAAAGAATCACCCCCTTTAAAATAATCACATTTTATTGCTTTGCATTTGCTTTGCAGTCACATTTTGTTCTGTGTTATATCTTTCACTTGAATGTTAGAAGTTACACTGAGTAAATACAGCTGGATAAAACAAAAACTGTCTGTCTTCATTTCAGGCTGCAAAGCAACAAAATGTGATTATTTTGGAAGGGGTGGGGGTTCTTTTCTATACTTACTGTATTTTATAAGTGTGGAATTTCGTACAATGTACCTCATAAGTGACTGATTTGGAACACTCTACACAGACAACAACTCCTCACGACACACATAATAGTGAGAATCAAAACAGACGCATGACTCGCAGTACATTCCAAAATAGTTTAACAATAGCATATTGCTAAGTTGCTAATTAGTAAAACATATTTGGGCATTTTAAGAAAACCAGCATACGCCAGATAGAAATAGCACTAATGAGGTAAATCAAACACCGCACCTCACAGTTAAATCCATTACCATGTTACTAAGCTAACAAATGAGAAGCTAATAAGTACTGTAGTAAAACAACATATACTGTAACTGGGCAATATTTGGGCATTTTGAGATTAATGGTACAGTATGTGTCAGACATACAGTATGTGTCCTCAAGTTTAAACAACTGATTCCAACAGAGTGTAATTTTAGCATGGTGCTTATCTAAGATAACTAATCAAATAATCAGTCTAAATTTGGGCATTTGTGATTATTAGCAAGTGGCAGACAAAATAGCACTTCTCAAGTTTGATTCCATTAAGACCTGAACTTTAATCCAATAGAGTGTGACATTAGCATGTTGCTAAGCTAGCAACACGAGAATTGAATAGCAACACAATGAATAGCGCTTTTTCACATTAATCAGACAATTGATTATATTAGGACTATGCAAAGCAAATAACGTGACAATATAAGATTAAACAGATGAATTTTTTATCTATATTTGGGTTATTTGATCTATTTTTGTGATTACTAGAATGTGGAAGACGATATAGCACTCGTGAATCAACAGAAAAACTCACCTGACAACTTATTTTAATAAAGTGTGCTGTTAGCATATCGCTATGAGGAGTCTGATAACCTTAAAAATCAATTTCATTTTCCATTTTTAAATGGTGAAGAGCATGCACACGATGTCCTTGAGTCAATGAAATAGCTCCGCTCTCGTTTGTGAAAGTGAAAGTGACGTGACATACAGCCAAGTATGGTGACCCATACTCGGAATTCGTGCTCTGCTTTTAACCCATCCAAAGTGCACACACACAGCAGTGAACACACTGTGAACACACACCCGGAGCAGTGGGCAGCCATTTATGCTGCGGTGCCCAGGGAGCAGTTGGGGGTTCAGTGCCTTGCTCAAGGGCACCTCAGTCATGGTATTAAAGGTGGAGAGAGCGCTGTACATTCACTCCCCCCACCTACAATTCCTTCCGGCCCAAGACTCGAACTTGCAACCCTTGGATTGCAAGTCCAACACTCTAACCATTAGGCCACGACTTCCCCCTTTTTTGTCTCTCTTTTCGAGGAAAGAGGGGCAGCCATCTGCTTCCCACTGCTGAGGCACAAAGGAGAATGAGCTCGTGGGGATCACAGGTGGATCTGGCTGAGGAGTTTAGAGAGGGACTTTCCCTTTCGCGCTTGTCGGTGATGGACGAGAGAGAGTCTCTGGAGGATGATGTTATATCTTTAACACTTTCCGATACAGAGGTTAGTGCTCTGCTGGGTTCGGCCCAGGAAGAGCAGGAGATGTCCGAGGATGGCGAAGAAGCTGAGGCTAAGCCTTCTCAATCCTCCTGCCCTGTGTATGTAGAGCTGTTGGAGGTTATGGATCGCGCCACGGCAAAGTTGGATTTGTCATGGAAGCGCGCTAGCAAGGTGATGCCGCGAGATAGTCTCGACGAGCGTTATCTTTCCGACCATAGCCCTCCAGCTCAGGTAAGCCTTCCATTTCTGCCTGATCTCCATACAGAGATTGAAAAGGAATGGAAGAGGCCATTTCTTCTCGCATCCATCGGTTTCAGCATATGAGTTATGCCAACATCGAGGCGATGCGCGAAAGCGGCTATGAGAGGATGCCCCCTGTAGAAGAGACACTGGCTAGCTATCTTTCGGTGGGGGAGACATCCTCTCTTAAATCTCCCTTCTTGCCATCTAAGCCCCTTCAGGATACATCTCGCTTAAATGGCAAGGAATAGGCAGCAGCAGGTCAGCTGTGGCTTCATTGCACACGATGGCGGTGCTTCAAGCGTATCAGGCTGATCTGCTGAAAGACCTGCAAAAAAGGCAAGGGACTCTGCGCACTTTCTGAAATCCTGTACGGTAAGGGTTACACTGTCAGCTTCGTTCCCTTTCTTTGAGTTGGTTAGACCTTGGTTCCTTGGTTCCTTGGGCTGTGTGTCTTAATTAATACACTTCAAGCATCGCTTCCCTCAACATGAAGGGCTATTTGGGTGGTTCTCGTAGTACTTTAGCAGCACTCCCCTTTACCAAAAAGGGTTGCCTATGAGTGCGCTACTCTCAGCCTGAATTCAGAATTCTCCTCTCCCGTGAGATTGAGTTCTCTGTTTTTACCCCAGAGCGCTCCAGCATTATTACCATAGATCGAGTTGATGACTCTCAAACATATTGTTTGGGGTGCACCATCCCATCTATGAGCTGCTTTTTCAGAGTGCCACAAGAGCCCCAACCCCCCTTAGAACAGTATTTAAAATCCTTGTTATGGTAAGTGCGCACGTAAAGTGTTTGCACACTTTCGGAAATCCACACTTTGGTAAGTTTGCACGGTAGTGCTCTGCGTTCTTTCTAAAATCCTATATGGTGAGGGCTTTGTACAGTTGCTTCGTGCCCTTTCTTGAGTTGGTAAAAGCCCCATTCATCTTGGGCGCCACTCCACCTATGTATCCTCGGATACCTATCTAAACAGGGTGTTGCTACCAGGGATCTGTTGAGACAGTTCCTTCAGCAAGCTTATGCAAGAGCAAGCGGTAGCCCCTATGTGACAGGCAAGCCTTAGTATAAAATGCTAGGCTCTTTGCCGTATTCCTTTAAAGGAATCTTTCTTGATTCCAAGCCTTGAGCTCTACCCCGGGTCAAGGCCCTAACAGGTAAGTTGGGTATGTAACTTAGGCCTTTGGCCGTAAGGGATAGTGTCTCGGACAGCCGTCTAATGTCCCAGGGGTAACTCCCATGGAAATGGTAGAGTTGGTACTTAGTGATCGCCATGATTCTGGCCTGCACTCCCCTCAGCATGGCGGCGTGGGTATAATGTTCCCCATAGCGACCCCTAGAGGACACAGTTCGAAGTTCCCTTGAAAGGGAAAGTCTCCTGTTACGAATGTAACCATGGTTCCCTGAGTAGGGAACGAGACACTGCGTCCTCTAGCTTCCTGCCATGCTTTGGACGCAAGCTTCAGACGAAGAAGTGAATGACGTGTTCTCCCAGCACCTATTTATCTATAGTCACACCGGTAGTGATGTCAGGGGCTGTCGACGGCCAACTTGTTGTTTTTTTTCAATGTATGCTTCAGACACGGGTCACGACAAGGCGTTCCCCATAGTGACCCCTAGAGGACGCAGTGTCTCGTTCCCTACACAGGGAACCATGGTTACAATCGTAACCTGAGACGTTTTCTAAGTAGGCAGCTCACTAGCTTTTGAAACAGAGCAATGACATTACATATGAATAAAAATACATTTGTATGCATGGGTTTTCAACCTATCCAATCTTCCTCTCTACCTCAGTTTCGGTCTTCTTATTTCAAGCTATCAGTTTCCTTGTTTCTTTTCCCTCTTGCAAGTGTTCAATGAATCCAACATCTGCTACGTTTTATCTAGGGTCCTCACACCTCATTCTCATTTTTTTATCGTAATCTCTGTCAGTCCATCCCTCTCTCTTATCTGTATTCTCCAGACCTCTCTCTTGCTCTTGGGTACGGATCTCACGTGTCGCTCTCTGGTCTAATGGAATCACAGCTCAGTCTCTCAGCTGGACAGTAATCACTCTCTCTCTCTCTTTCACTCCCTCGTTTGCTTTAACACATAACACAAGGGCTTCACTTGAGTAAATCTTCACGGAAATCCTTTCAAGCATTGGTGCAGTCCAAAGACAAAGTATACTGTGTATAATATTTTCAAATGTTTCAAAACACCTCTTTGGTTCTGGACTACAACTCTAAGTATACAGATACAAACTTCACTTCATTATAACAATAAAGACTAGCGAATACTAAAGTGTTTTTCTTTTTAAAGGGTTAGTTCATCCAAAAATGAAAATTAGGTTGCGTTTTACTCACCCCCGAGGAATCCTAGGTGTATATGACTTTCTTCTTTAAGACGAATCCAGTCTGCGTTATATAAAAAATTGTCTTTGATCTTTCAAGCTCTATCGTTGCAGTCAGCGGGTGTTGCATTGCTTCAGTCCAAAAGACGTGAAATTGTTATAGAAATTTTGTATTTGATGTGTCTCACACGGCTCCGGGGGGTGAAAAAAGGCCTCCTGTAGCGAATCGATGCATTTTTGTAGGAAAAATATCCATATTTAAAACGTAATAATCACTTTAATCTAGCTTGCTCCAACACAGAAGCAGTTCCGGGAGCATGAAGTATGAGGTCAGTGTTGCGCATGCGCTGGTGAGTCTCGTGTAAACCAGTGTTTGTTTACAGGATCAAAAGAAGCAAAGTTTCCTTACTTTAGCAAAGGAAAACCATTCTCCTCTTGGCTTATATTGAAATCCTCTGACATTCTTCTTTACAAATCCTCATTTTGTACTTCTAATTAATGACCATTGTTTTGTTTTGATCTGTCCGCTGCGTTTCTGCGTATGTCACTTCTGAGCGGTGCAAAGCTGACCACATACGTAATTCCCCTGCTTCCGAACTGTTTCTGTTTACAACAGTGAGCGCAAGCTAGATTCAAGTGATTATTACGTTTTGAATCATATACGCATAGTATGCCTCGGGGGTGAGTAAAATGCAGCCTAATTTTCATTTTTGTATGAACTAACCAACTAACCCTTTAAGGGTATTTTCAACCACAACTGGGTGGTTGCACTTGACTTTGTGTGCTTTATTGCATACTAAAGTTAAGTTTGGTGAATTCTGACCTTCAGTTTGCAAAAAAATTAAAATAAAAAATTTTGACTTAAACGTCTTAGATTATGAAGATTGTTGATATCAAGGTGGATTCTTTGGTTTGGACCAGCAAGAAAGAAATCACAGAAAAGATCAGAAAGGGTCACATTAAAGGCAATTTTAACCAGGGATCCAGGGAAAACTAAAAAAAACTATTTTGCCAATAAAATCCAATCATTTCAATAGGAATCCACATGATCAGGAATTTTGCGTAAAGTTGAATTATTCCCCATGCAGATTTCGCAACTGCTTCAAGTCGGTCTCTCCAAAATTTGCAGTGTTGACCAACAGAAAGATGTTTGATTTGAAAGAGAGCAGTGCTTCATACATTGTTACATTACTGACGATTAACCTTATTTGCACTGAAAATTTGCAGAAATCCACACCTTAGCACTGCTAGAAAGCAAACAGCCTTGCAACCAACCCAATACCAATGCTTTGACATCCATCCTAGCAACGTTGCAGGGTCCGAAACAATTTCATATAAGTAAAATGAAGTGTGACTGCCCTGTTGCAGTGATCAGAAAACATCAACCAAGGCTTAATCAATAAGAAGTCAGTGGCCAGGCCGAGAGGACCAAGCCAGTAAGAGCAGCAGTGTTGAAGGTTAAGGAATTCAGGGTGAAGAGTTACTCACAGGGTACCGTACGAAGATAGAGGTTGTCCCGAATTATTTGTTGCAGCTCGTGGTCCAAAGAGCCCTTCTGGAAACGCAGGTTGAGATACTGCCTGAGATCTTTATCCACAACACCTCCTGTAACACACACACACACAGACAGATGACCACCACAATACAATCGCATCTGATAACAGGCTTCTTGGCGTTTACTTCACATTCACAATAAACTCTGTGAAGAAATGCCTTTGTGTGCAGTTTTTCAGTAGTAATGAAGGACTCCGTTATGTGAATGTGTGTGTAGCCATTCTATTTTCTGAGGAAAAGGCATGACAATACTGCAGCAAATCATGATTTAGTCACTCGAAACAAAAACCTGACCTCAAAGGGATCGCCTGTAGAGCTGCGAGAATATGTCTGTGATAGTTTCCACTTTGTTCTGTGGTTGAAAAAGCTTTTTCAAGCTCCTAAAAGGTTCCTTCCTTCCTGTTTAGGTTGCTTCTCATCTATATAAGCACACAGTGCCGCTCATACACACACACTGGCCAAATGCACATCACATTTTTCATGGTACAGTACATAGAAATGACTTCTGAACACATAAGAGTGCAGGGATCCCCATGGGGCGTCCCAGTGATAAATACACACGCACACACGTCGTCATCATTATTACATCCCATGATGAAATGGGGAGGGGGTTCTCTTCAAAAAATGTGCTTCATCAGCAGACAGATGGATAGAGGGTGAGAATTAGAGAGGGGGTGAAGCGAAAAACAGAGAGAGAGGCACATGAGAGTATACGGGAAAAAAGCAAGTGAAATTTAGAGATGAGGAAAATAAAGGATAGTGTCCCCACTCACACACACCGGCAGCATTTCAAAATTTACATAATATATAAATATAATATATATATACAGTATGTGTTAAAAAATTTAGTTTATTCAAACTTAGTGCAAAAATAGTTATAACAAGAGAACATAAAGCACTTCTAATAATTTCTAAATCCTTCCAACAAACAATTTAAACAAGTTTAAGTAAAATTTAAGTGCATCACAAATAGTTACAAGGTTAGTGAGAACAGTGATGTTTGGTGGCATTGCTTTTACTTAGTGTGATACATCTTCATGTGTCAAATTTGAATATGTGCATCAAAAAATAAGATTTGAGATCTATGACGGAGAGTACAATTCAGAAAAATGACTTTTTCAGAGAATTTTGGCCTGTTTCACACACAAAGTGATCATATGATTTCAGAAGACTTGGAATACAGTGCACAAGTCATATGGAATTTTTTTTATAATGTTTTAATGCTATGTTTTGATATCTCCAATCCCCATCCACTTTCATTGTCAATCCAAGTCCTCATTCACTTAAAGGATGACCATGGCTATCAAACAAGATTTGCAGGTAATAGTGGCTTAAATTACACAAAACTATCATAAGGCTTTTATAAGACATATAAGTCATACAGACTACTTTTATAGAGTTTTTAAAAATAATTTTGGGAGCTCAGAATCTCCAGTCCCCATCCACTTTCATTGTATTGAAAAGGGCAGCATGATCATTTTTCAAAATTTCTCCTCCTGAACATCAAATGCTCATTTTTGGGAGAACTATTCCCTAACCCATCATTTAAACACACACAGTCTGGCTGACTTGCAAGACATAATCGGCACAGTCATATGTCATCAAAAAGCACAAGGACAGTGCCTAAATGATGTCACACTAAGAAACTATGCTCATGTGGGTTTCAGAAACCGGTTTTCCATGCTTCAAATGTGTACCCAACAAACACACAAATCAGCCATCAATGTATGCACTCATACACACCGGTGGATTTTAAAACTCTATGTAGAACAAGCCCGATGCATCTAGAATAACCAACTTCAGACATGCCGGTTAATCAAACACGACAATCATGCTATTTACACACACACAAACACACACACACACAATCAGTTAAAGAAAACCTCTGGTTCACAATCAAACAATTAAATCATGCATAAATAAAATCCAGCTATGTACACAATGCATAAAAAATCAGACTCATCATCAAACAATTAAATCATGCATAAATATCCAACACAGACATCACCAAATGACACACAAATTGATGAGTCTCACACACTCAGCTCCTTGGAGAGAAATAAATCAAGACAGCAGACCCCGAAGCCTCATTCAAATCCCTCGCACACACACAATTCGTAAGTCGACTCACAGAGCGCAATGGAACGGCACTTCTCTTGCACGGCTCAGCCAGATGTTGCAGGCGATGATTTGAGCATGTCTGTGATTGCATGAGTGTGTGTGTGTGTGTGTGCAGTCCAGGTCTCCACAGGTTTACGGCCACAGTGTGAAGGTTTCCTAGCAGTGTTACATGGGTTCAGTGCTACAGGCTGTCTCTCTGCACGCTGCCGTAACAGAGTGTCGCTCTGCAGTGACTGAGAGAGAGAGCGAGAAAGAGACAGACAGAGAGAGAAAGAGAGGTTGAGCACTGGGACGCTGCAGAAGAAACGTGCCTAATAGTGGGAACCTATCACAAAGCTCTCTCTCCTTGTATACGAGATGGAGGATGGGAAGATATTCATCGCCCTCTATGGGTGGACTGGAGACATGAAGCAGAGACTACCAAATCTCAAATTTTATATCCATTTTTCAAAGCATAAATTATAATGCTGTGATGCCTAAATTCACTTTTATCATTTAAAATGACCCCCCCCCCTTTTTTTGCATTTACAATTAATATTTTTAATAAGATTTTAATTTCACCCACTGAGCATTCACAAAAATATTAACCTATAGATAGATAGATAGATAGATAGATAGATAGATAGATAGATAGATAGATAGATAGATACTGGTAGATAGATAGATAGATAGATAGATAGATAGATAGATAGATAGATAGTATTGCGGTGCAACACAGTAAAAACAGTTATATTAAAAATTCCAGCTTAAAATAACTGTTTTCTATTTTAATATATTTTAAATATATTTTATTATTAAGTCATTTATTCCTATGATGCCAAAGCCGAATTTTCAGCAGCCATTACTCCAATTTTTAGTGTTATATGATCCTTCCGAAATCATTCTAATGCTGACTTGGTTTTTAAGTGATATTTATTATTATCAATGTTGAAAACAAAACAGTAAATATTAATGCTTAATATTTTTGTGGAAACCAGTGATACGGTTTTTTTTCTTTCTCAATATTTGAATATAAAGTTCAAAATAACAGCCTTTATTTGAAATACAAATAATCATTATAAAAGTAATATTATTAATGTCTTTACTTTACTGAGCAGATTAATGCCACCGTGATGAATAAAAGTATTAATTTTTATATATATTTAAAAAAAAAAAAAAAAAAAAATCTGAATGACTCCAAATTTTGATTAGTATTGGACCCTCAGAAAAGAGCAAACGAACAAAAATGTAGACTAGATTTTGAAGAACCAAGCCAGCTGTAGAGAAGCCAAATACATACAAACTCTCATTCACATACAAACCAAGTGAAAATATTTTAGGAATACCTTGAGCCTCAGATTGTCTGGAAGGGCAAATGTCCCTCCTAGGCCAAAATTCCTGACTGGTTGGCCAAACTCTAAACACTTAAAACACACACACACACACACACACACACACACACACACACACACACACACACACTTTCAGTTTGGTTTTCAAACTAATGAATCTTTTTTAAAGTTTGATTGAACCGATTACACATTATATGTAACATAGAACTACAACAATAAACTATCATTTATTTCAATACAACAAATTCTGTAAAATGCTGTTTAGGAAATTTTGGGTACACTTTCAAGTCATGCCTTAAATAGGTGAATCTTTAAAACAGAAACTATAAGGAACTTTTTTGGCCTGATATTTCCTCTACTGTAGACAAGAACTTCACAGTCAGCAGCTCAGCTTAGTTTGCCAAGTTTCAATACATTTCATATTCATGACAAACCCACACAAAATGAGTAAGTGAAGTGTTCAGGGTGCCATTGCCCTTGAGTGAGTACAGAGCACATGATGAAGAACAGGTGCCATCAGAACCCCCAGAGAGAGGGAACAGACTGTATTGAATTCTCATAACGTCCCACAGCGGCTGCATACCAGGCCCTCAGTGCCAGAAGGAACATCTTTAATGTTTTTGAGGAAAGAGCAGTTGTATATACAATGAAAAAAATTAAAGGTGAAATATATTTCAAATGTTTGAAATATGAATATATTGTATACACATAATATGCATTAACACGTGCACATAGTAAAATATAATGTAGAACAGTTTTTTGTAAGTCATTATATTTTATAATGGTTAACATGGTTTATGTCAGGATTATGGACCTGTCTGTGTGTGTTTTTGCTCCGTGACCCAGTTTCTGTCTCCTGTTAATTGTGTTAATTTGATCCTGATAATTATCCTGTCTTTAATAGCCATATTCCATTCAGTTCTTGTTTGTCGGGTCTACTTGTTGCTACGTGTGTTTCCTGTGATTCCATGTATTGGATATGTCCTGTTCCTGGACTCCATTAAAGATTGTTTTGTGTATTCCGCGTCTCCTCGTTCCTCTCTACACAGAGTGTGACAGTTATAGGTCCCTCTGTAATGGTTCTTTGGTTTCTCCCAAGTTCACTGACTAATTATATCAACACCTGTGACTCATTTTGTACCTGACACGCTGAGGAATGCTGAAGGCCGAATGCATCAATGTGCAGTGTTTTAGGCACTTTTAATGTTTCTATTGTGATGGCCATAGTGTGAATAATTTTTTATTTTTTTTTTAGCCCAAAAGAAGTGCCTAAGATTCCCTTCTATAGTTAAAAATATCCCTTCATTCTATTACATTTGGTTAGCACGTTGTGTTTACACTGAACAGGCTGTTTTTGATACTATACCTTTAAGATTACTATATTTAAATGACATTGGTTATGGTAGACCTAAACATAAGTAACAACACCAAATTATTAACTATAGAACTGCGTTGACATGTAAACAAAAACTATGTAAATGTGTTTATGGCTCTGAATGACCTCACAAAAAAAAAAAATGTATGGACTTTTTTCCCCCATAATACCAACCATTTAATTAACTAATATAAACCAGCTTATGCAGACCTAGTTATACATTTGGTTGGTGGTGGGCAGCCAGACAAAAAAAAAACTACTTGACACATGTGTGAGCACTCTCACATACACAAATACTAAAACAAACAAGTAACACCTGGCAAGTAAAGTTAACATTTCACCCTCACGCTGCATTAAATCATTATTTACTACATGCAGCAGCACTGCACCTTTTAGCCCAGCAGGCAGATATAGCACTTTATTATAGTTTAATGTCTCAGTAATGACTCTGTGTGCGCGCAAGTTTATACGTGCCCCCATATTTGGAGTGGGCATCAAGAAGACAGCTGTTTAGATAATAAGCCTCTAATTAGGAGAGAGGGACTGAGCTGAAACCAGTGAGCAGACCTGCTCATTTAGAAACGTGCTAAGGAATGCAATGTCTTACAATATTGGGTAACACTTTCTTTAACAGTGTCCATGTTACATGTTACATGTTTACTATAATAATAACAGTACATTACACATAATTATATGCAAGAACCCTAATAATTGGCTTTACAGTATTGTACTCTCCTGTGACAAAGTGTCTTGTCTGAGACGTGTCAATCATATAGCGTAGTCCAAGAGTCTGGAGTAGAGCCCTGCACGGGCCTCAAATTTAGGCCCTATCCCGACCCTGGCCCGAGACGCTCAGGCCCTAGCCCGGCCTGTCTTTTTTTCCTCTTCTCCCTAAACAGCTTATACTACTGTTTCAGCTATTAAAATAGTTCAGTTTTGTATGTAATAGCAAAGTGATTATATTTTGTTTCGTTTTTAAAAAATGTGTTAATTTAGAAAAACATTTGGAGCATTTTATGTTCATTAAATCATCATTAAATATAAGTTTTAGTTTTTTTTTAAGTAACGACCAAGCGGCCAAAGACAGACAGTGAGCCTATGTTTGATCAATTTAGCCTTCTCAAATCATCACGACTTGCCATAAGTAAAATCTATAGATATAAAACAGTTCAAGCATATAACAATGTTTAAACGTTAACCCTAGATAAATGTGCGCTATATCCAAGTGTGTGTGGAGACATTGAGGCGCCAGCGCGATCACTTGCATTTTTTTCAGTGGATACGCGGTCATTTTTGCTCATAAAGATAAGAGTAAAGGGTCTATTTTTATTTGTGTGCACTCACAATATCAACAAAACGTTGCGCTTTTATAAAATAAAGAAAACAAACATTCACTTTTTGCCGTCTCATCTTTAACAGGAGTACAAAAATGAACCGAAACTCAGTAAAAACATGCCTCACAGACATGATAAATATATCTTTAGAAAGCTTTAAATGACTACTTAACGAAACAAAACAAATCTAAAACAAAAACTCTTTCATTATAATGTGGAGATGGTGACACAGACTCAGAAAACACTAGTTTATTAGTAAATAATTCAAATATCTCCTTACTATTTTCCCCTGTCACATTTATGGTAATTTCTTTAGCCGGTGCTTTGCGGCAAGCTTAAGCCTATTGCATGTATTTGAACGCAGAACTGTTCAGCTGCGCTGACGGCACGCACATGCTGCTGGCGGGACATTAAACACCGTCGAGTCACTCTTGACAGTCTCGGTAGCACGGGCTCGTGTTGTTTCCACCAGCGCAGCATTTTTTATTTTTTTTTTGTTATCACTAATTGATGAATGTCTAAAATATAATAATAAGGAGAAGCCTAAAACAGGCCCGGGGCCCGGTCCGCATCTGAACTATGGCGTAAAAAAGTTGGGGCCCGTCGGGCCCGGGCTGAAATGCAGAGCTCTAGTCTGGAGGAATGTAGATATATATCTGAGCTACATCTAACACACACAAACACACATGAGAACACACACTCATCTCTCACACTGGGAGTGGCGTTAGAGCGGCTAATAGAAAATGTCCATCATCCTCAGCGCCGCAGAAGGAGCTGCAGCCTCCATCATTTACACAGTCTCTGTTTCTCAGCTCATTTTACAGATATCACACAAAGACAAGTTTATAAAAGATGAGTGATGTCTTTGTGGAGAAATAAAGATCTTGTGTGCAGTGTAATAAGCCTGAAGATTAAAGGGCAGGAATGTACTTTTAACTGTCAAATTTGTCATAAATGAGACTTGTTTAAAGCTCTTACAATGGACACAATAGATAGTTGTTCATATATGGGCAGTAAATATTTTAGTATTCTTTCATAATTAAACAGGGCATTAAATAACACTCTATACAGCATTTTAAAAAGTGTTTCTATTCAATACTAAATCCAAAAGTTGCCAGAGATTTAGATAAGAGTGCTTGTCATTTTTATTCTCTCATTTGTTCCTAAAGTACACTATTTTTGCATCACTTTTGTCTTTTTAATGCACACTCTTAATTCAGTACAGCTCAGTTTAGTTTATTAGTGCAGTTCAGTTCAGTTTAATTCTGCACAACATGTAAGTTCAGCTCATTCAGTTCAACTGTGCTGACTTCAGATTGGTACAGCCCAGTTTAGTTCAGTACAGCTTAGTTTAATTTAGTTTAGTTCAATTCAGTTCAAGTCAGCACAGCTCAGTTTAGTTCAGTAAGGTTCAGTTCACTACAGCACAACATCTCAGCTCAACTCAATTCAGTACAGCTCAGTTTAGTTTAGTTCAATTCAATTCAGTTCAACACATCTCAGGTAAACTCAGTTCAGTACAGTTCAGTCAATTCTGTGTTGATCTCAGTATAGCTTAGTTCAATTCAATTCAGCACAGTTCAGTTCAGTTCAACACATCTCAGGTAAACTCAGTTCAGTACAGTTCAGTTAACTACAGCACAACATATCAGTTCAACTCAGTTTAGCTTTGTTCAATTCAACAGTACAGTTTATTTTTCAACTCAGTTTAGCTTTTTTGTTTTGTTTTCAGCACAGTGCAGTTTAGTACTGTTTTGAGCACAACATCTTAATTTAAATACAGCTCAATTTAGTTTAGTTCAATTGAGTTCAGTTCCATACAGAACATCTCAGTTCAAATCTGTTCACTACAGCTCAGTTTAGTTCAGAACAGCTTAGATTAGTTCAGCTCAGTTCATTTCAGCTTTCTTTAGTTCAGTTCAGTACAGTACACTCCAGTCCAGTACACCACAGCACAACATCTCAATTCAACTCATCGTTCATCCATTTGTCTAAAGCTTATTTCAGTTCAGTTCAACACAGCCCATCAACTCATTTCAGTTAAGCTCTGTTCAGAGCAGTTTAGCTTGGTTCATTTCACTAAGGTCATTCTACAGTTTAATTCAATGTCATTTAAAAGGCTGAGTTAAATCCAGCAATGTTAAATTAGCACATTTGTTTATTGTAGTACTGCCAAACAATCTCTTATTTGTCTCATCTCTTGTCTCTGAGATGCCTGATTGTAATTGAGCGCAGTGGAGTGTAGTTGATTACCATGTGCTGTCTTTTACCGCAAGAACAGCTCCTTTTAAAAATGTACCACAGCACACAGCATCTGGCTAGCGTGTCTGCTTTCCATCCTTATGAGTTTAAAACCTTATAAGCTCAAATCCCAGAACTATCTCCAGCCATGAGAATACTATTGAAACTAAAAATCGTATCTACATATCTGTTGCTGTAGAGCACAGAGAGCGGTGTTATCATCGTTCTGTCTATCTGTGTGAACGTGTGTGAGCCCGAGCTGATCAAAGACAGTGTTTATGTTTAGAGATCAGGGCGGAGATGCTGTAGTCATAGCTATCAAAGACCTGTCGCATCACATGACACACGCCGCCCGGCAGGCTCTCATTAGTCTCGCCTAGCCAGACTTTTGACTTGAGGCAGAAAAGTCTGGTCCTCAATGCAGCTCACTCTGGACAACAGCCACCCATTCAAACAGGAAAATATGTTTTGACTGATGTGTAAACTGGCCAAGCACAGTTCTTTTTGTCTTCATGTTCTGTTTATGGGTAGGATTACCTGAAATAGACCATAGAATAATAATAAACTGACATGCTTTTACAAGTGGTACGCCTCCAAAAAAAAAAAAAAAATCCATGAGGAACACCTATTGATCCATGTTTTCTCATGCAGAGAGAAACCTTTTTAATTAGTCTTTATTATAAAGGTGAGTTTTGCTGCTGTGCGCCATAGTCAGATAAAAAAGTAATGGATGTAAATACCTACAAAGCCAGTTACAATAAAGATACACCTCCTCTGTGTATAATAATTATGTATTTATTACAACCAGTCAAACTATGACCCTTTGGATGGTGCTTATAGTCTAACCAAGAATAATTTGTGAAGTGGACCAGACTTTATGCCAATAGTCAAAAGTCTGCATACATGACACTTGATTATTTAGACATCATGAGTTCTATATTTAGTCTACTGTTCTAGCAAGAAACTCATCTTGTTAACATAATCCCACTTTGCATGTGTAGCTGGCCCAATTAGAGCAAAGTCATTGCTGCTCAGATGTTCCCTCTGCTGCTGAGAGGTCCTGCTGACCAGCACATTAGCAAACAGTGACCACAGGACATACAGCACAGCCTGTGAAATCAGCCTCATTATTTCTGCACTGCCGCCCCAAAGAAAGAAAGAAAGAAAGAAAGAATGAATGAATGAATTGTCATAATTTGTAAAAAAGGGTAAACTATCCCTTTAATCAGTGTTGTAGATTATAAAGCATTTTTAAAATCTAACACAATAATTTGGCATTAGAAGACTTGGAATATAGTACACAATCACATTGACTACTGTTATGGTGCTTTTATAGTGTTTTATTTGACCTGGACAGATCCTGGTCACTGTTTACCTTTAATTTATGGAAAAGAACAGCAAGAACAATCAGCTGAACATCTACCTTTGTAGTCTAAAGAAGACGCTTTTTAGATGTGAATATCAGTATCATTTCAAACATTATTTTGCATTTGAAATGCTCTATGCCAAAAAACACTTTGTGTTTCCTGATCCCAGCCTTGTTCTCAATACATTACAGCTTCTTTAATGCAACAAATGCAGGTGTCCTGTATAGCGTAAAAGCCCATTAGTTTTCTCTAACCATGCATTGTTGCTGGAATCTCATTAATAGAGACATAAAGTGACTAGCATTGATTGGGGGAGGTGGGTCAGAGCAGGCTTATTTTAAATTCAGCCATAGTCAGCACATATCCATTTGTCTAGAGGTAATTATGCCATACCAAGACAAGGCTTTGTGCGTCCAGTCAGACACTGTTTGAGACGGGAGGCCTCAAGGATTACTAACACTAATACATTTTATTTTGAAGCAAGGAAATTATTTGATCTTCTTAAAACATTAGTCTGCAAGGTTTCTCTAAACCTAGTAGAACACTCCATCTGCTATATTTTGTCCGTAGAGATTTATGTGGCATTTCGGTATCTGCATGGTCCACTGTAAGAGTAAAGTGTGTGTGTGACTTTACTTAAATGGAAAGATCAATCAAAAATGAAATGTCATGACAAACCTGTATGACATTTTAAAAGTCATTTGATATCTTTTTTTTTATGAGGAACAGACCAACATTTAAGTTACATTTAAGCTATTCACTGATAATCTTTCCTTTCTGGTTAGCTCAGTCGCACTGGACATTGAGTACTTTTGTGGTAATTTCTGTGCTTTTTGAAGTCTAAGAGTGTAAATAATCATATGAATATTCTGGAAAGCAGATGGACATTTGGATATTTTGTATATGTCTACACTATTAAATTGTTAGATTTTTTCTGTGTGTTTGAACAATAGTGTATGTCCATCTCTTCAGAATGTATTTATTGTTTTATGTATTGTTTTTTATCCATATTCACAGCTCATTTTCTCTTCAAAATAATTTATAAAATAACATTTAATAATTCACATCACCTCTCAAATTTATCTCAAATCAAGCCTAGTTCCAGCAAAGCATGGAGCATTATGGATCCTGTGGGAAGGGATCAATAGACACACACTTGTTATTAAATCAGAAATGCCATATGCCCCATCAGCTTTCAGGCCATCACACACATACATTAATGCATAGTTGTTGGTTCTTAGAGCAGCAAGAAACATTAAATAGATTTTGATATGAATCTACACTCATCCACAGTTCATCAAACACTCATTCTCTTCCTGAGGGGTGTGTTTAAGTGTGTGTGGTGAGGTCTCATCAGTAGGAGAGGGTGTAAATCACCTATCATCTATATGCAGATGAAATCAATTCAACCGCTGAACCTCACGCTTGCTGAGCATCATCTAACTGATGTTACTCTGTAATGCTCGCAGTCTGATTTACTCCGCGCACTCATATCTGCACACACACACACGTACTTACGTGTACCGAAAACAAACACACCACAAAGCAAAGCAAGCGAGTTCCACCGAATCAGAGAAATAATTAGAAGTAATCAGAAAGCATGACAATTTCTAAAACATGCTCAAAAACACGCTGGTAGATTAATAAGATACAGAGGCGGCTTGCTGAACAGATGAGCGGTGTTGTACGACACTAAATGTCATGATGACGCTTGTATCGGTACAATAATAGAAATATTGCCGGTTTCTCATGCATCATTTGCATGAATTAATTCAAGTAATGCTCTAAAACAGCTCAGCTGTGTGTATTCCTCTGTGCTTCCTAAAAACTGCTGAGGCACAGCTAAAAATCACTGTAAATAAGCACAAACAAACGTGCAGAAATACACAAATAAAAATATATAAATAATATAAATAAATGTATGAATATACAATCAAATGTTTATTTCTGTGCCACCAAATGAAAGTGAAAAAATAAGTGTTAGAACAATAAACAACACCAAGATGCTTGTAAAAATTTTCTTTATATTAAGAGTGATTTTGTTATATATATATACACATATTTTGTGTTATTTATGTTTTATCGTTATGTTTTTGGCTAGGTTTATATATAATATGTATACATAACAATGTGAAGAAGAAAAAGGAAGCAGGAAGGATTTGTGTTAGACAGTTTTTTTTCATATTTTTGGAACTTGATTAAGTGTATAATAGTTTTTGATTTTGATATCTTTTAAAATGTAATTTGAGAAAGAAAAAGTACACTTTTACACTACAAGTTATGAATTCATGTATCAAACTCTTCTGGAAATGGCGAAGAACAGAAAATGGCTTGGATCGCCATTACAATAAGCATTCTCTTCAAAAAAAAAAAAACTGTCCAAACACCTTTCAAGAGAAGTGCTATTGCTCTTTGCAGATCAATAGTAGTTCTTCAAGCAGAAGTAATGTTTTAACATTCCTTTAGCTCCTTCTGCTTCGTCCCATCTTCCACTGAAATGAAAAAGACTGGCCAGTGTCTCCAAATAATTACGTTTCTGAGCTACTAATTCAAATCAAAATATTTCTGCACTACTACTGGCAATAAACTGCAAAAATAATGACTTTTTCCGAACAGGTTTCCCGAACACTCCTCCTAGTTAATTTCCCATTGGTTGAACAAACAGATAGCCCCGCCACTGGTTGAACTGATGGTGCTGTGTCAAGCTAGTCAAGTACAATAATTGAATTGAACCATGCTGTTTACATGTTTAGAAGGTATAAATGTACAAATAGTTGTCTTTGCACATTAAGCCATTATAGATTAATTCATTTCAACATCTAAGAAATGACACACTTTCCTTTCGGTGCTCACTGCTGTGATCTTAGATCTGTTTAAATTTCTGTAATTCACACATCGCTGATAGAGTCACGATCCATGTGGGATTGAAGGGGCAGTTAATTTCACCTCATTAGCAGGAAAAAGTCGCAATAGATTATCCTCTCTTCAAATGATGCCTTTGTTAGATTTCCACACACAACGGCAGCAGAAATCCTCAAGGGAGATGCTGCAAGGCTGGAATCAATGATGGACAATCCCGACTGCCTTATCAAATTCATGCTTGGTTGACAACATTCATCTTGTATGAAGTAACTCTGGTTATGTCAATTCCTCCTACTCCTCTTTGAATCTTCAACTAATGTAGTCTGGGGAAAATGTTTTAATTCCTACAAACATCCTCCTGCTAAATCAGTGTTGTTCCTAACCTTTAAGTCAAGTTCAGGGAGGTTTACTACTATTTATGACATTAAGGGTTAGAGCAACCTTTGTGTCATGGTCGTGTCCAAAGATTTCACTGAGATATTATACAGTCTAACAAGCGATAGTTATAAAGAACCATGCAAAAAAAAATAATTTGTTAATTTTATACAGTGAACAAGATTCAAAGTATGTGGTAATAAATTAATAGTTTTTGTTTTAAAATTTGTTTTTTTTTTACTACTTATTAGAATTTTTTAAATAAATAGACATATTTATGTCTAAAATAAGTGTTTCAGAGATTGTTTTCATACAAGTAGTGTTATTGTTTGAGCAAAGTTGAGGGCTGGAAACCTGGGTTGTGTAAGAATAAGACCACTCTGTGAATAGATCAATACCTTACTGACTTCTAACTGAAAATAAGAACATCTCTAATGATAAAATGTTTTATTTTCATTTATTGCATATGTTTCTGCAATCGAATGTCCTTGCTCTCTTGTAGAGCATTATAGACTCCTAAAGTGACTGACTGCTGTTTTTAGTCGGGCTATTCTCTGGCACAGCATGAGTCAGTTTACACGTCTCTTTTTTCCTGTTCATGTTTAATGATTTTTCTGCCCATTCGTGCTTGAACTTGACTCCTCTATTTTAAACACAATTTTGCAATTTTATTTTGTGTTTTATGTGTTTTGTTTAGTTTCTTTTGTGTTGTGTGTGTTTGTGTGTATGAAAGTACTTTCTTCTCTGCTGTTTAATATTATCATTTGTAGGCTGACTTCCTAAGAATCTGTTCTGTTTTTTTGTGCATCCGACATGTCAGGTTTTGTATCAATCAGTGCTGTGAGTTTGGGGCAGCATTATATGTTTTGCAAACATCACTATTTTTTCAATTCAGTTTGTTGAGACTAGTGGCACAGAAATGACACATATCACATTTAATTTAAATTTCTGACAATTTTTTTGAGAATTTGTTTCCATTCTGCATTGAAACTCAAAACTAGACCATTCAAATTTAAAGCATGAGGTGATACGTGTAGTTGAAAATACCTTTAACACTTATTCTCCAGTTTTTATTTTTATCGTTTGTGTTGATTTTTGTAAGAAAAAAGATGAAGAGATTCTGTCTAGATGCCTGCTACAGCTGATTTCTTTGTGAATAGTTCAATAGCTGAGATGAAAGATTCATGGAGTGGCATCCCCATATGTTTTTCATCTCCCTCTTTGTTTCTTTCATTCGTTCTCTCCCTCTGTTTATCTATCTTGACATCCCTCTGTTTGGCTCACTTTCTCGGCATCCCATCTCTTGGTTTTCTCTTCAACTTTCCCTCACTTTCGCTCTCATTAAAACTCTGGCCATGTTCTCTCATTCACTCACAGCCTCTTTCCCTCCTTTTTTCCATTTCCTCTCATCAACAGAGTCTTTTTATATAGATGAAGCAGCTCTCCTCTCTGCTCGAAAATGACTCAGTAACACCTCCTACTGGAGGCACACGCTCAATGCTGGGGTGAGAAGATGTGAGGAGACAAAAAAAGGAAAAACTGTAAATGGCATCTCAGTTCTTTCTCATAGACAACAATGAGATTGCATGGAGATCAATTGGAAGACCTTTGCTTAGAAACATCAGAAAATCTGAAAATACCCCTTTCATCTCACCTGTGTCTTCTAGTTAAGAGATCTCGAAAATGCGTAAAACTCTTCAGAAGTCCAATCAAAAGTGATTTTAGTACATTTCTCATCAAAAAATGTTCATTTTATACCTCTACACTCTTACTGTATTGTCAACAATTGTCTCATTTAAGTATATCCTAATGTCTCCAAAAAGGGATTTTAGGAGATATTACAAAAATAAACATAGCTAGAAGCTTCATTGTGCCTTGTGATCTATAAAAAAGAGCAACTTTTGAGCAATAAAATCTGCTTTAACCTCAAGGAGGGCCTGAATGATTCCATATTTCAGATCTATTCAGCACTACAGCTTTCCATGGATCACCAGAAAGACCAGAAGAAATGGAAAAGAGATAGTAACTCTTCTTGAATTCAGGAAACTGTCCTTTTGTCATTCCACTCAGAGCGTTTTGGCATGCTGACATAGACGTGACAGGGATAACATCCTGGTCTTTAAAACACGCCACTCACACAGATACTGCATCCTGCAGTCAGCCTGCTTAAAGTTTTCATAAATTGTACATTTAAATAAATAAATTAAATAAAGGCAGGTGCTGCCTGTGAACTCATTACGGGGTATAATATTCATCGTTCACTGTATAAACTAGAACAGATGTCATCTATGGATGCTTTAAAGCGGGATTCATCTATTGAGCTATTCAAATAACAAAAGTGATGGAGAAAAACAAATGGCTTCATAAATACTGAGCTGCATGCACGAGACCATAGCAGGTCCCTGCATGCTAATTTAATAATCTTCAGCCAGCTGGCCCGGTAAAATATTTATATAAGATTATATGATCAGAAATAAACTCATCCTATGTTAGACCTCATGTCATTTTAGTAAACAGTGCCATTTGTGTGCCTCCAGGACTGATATAATAACATTTAGATTTAAGTCTGTTTAATGTATATAATGCAAAACGAATTATGAATTTAATATTTAAAAAATGAATATCAGCTAATTTGATTGTAGATTTGTCTAAAAACACCTTTTTTTGGCACAATGTTGTCCTTAAAGCAACTTTCTTAACATGACTTAAAATATTGTTAATTGTTTATTGATTAAACATGCTGTTAGGTCAGTATATTTTATTGAAGACTTATGAAATGTAAGGGTTAAAACAAAGCTGTTGATATGAAGCTAGAACTTGTTTTAATGATTTATTGCTTGTGCAATATAAATAAATGCAACAATATATAAACTGGAAAACTGACTTGTACTTTAATTGATCTGTAGTTTTAATATTTATGTACTTGAAATATTTAATTCAATGGGAAGAGTACAGTAGGTGACCTTGATAAAACAAGTTTTGTTAATGCACTATTAAAGTTTACAGTGTGGGAAATACAGAATTTGTCCTTGTTCCTCATTTTCTGTTCAACCGTGTGACATCCCACTTTTAAAAACAATGGTTAGATAGATCTTTCTGATATCAAAATTAAGGCATATGTTAACACTCAAATTGGCCCTGTCAGACTCAGCAGCAATTGGGGGGGAATAAAGCAGTCATTAAAAAAGTCTCCATGAAGGAATTTTAAGAAAAAAATAAAATAAATAATAATAATAGAAGAAAAACAACAAGTGTTCATTAAAAAATCTCCAATAACAGCATTAGATAGATAGATAGATAGATAGATAGATAGATAGATAGATAGATAGATAGATAGATAGATCTTTTATTCCTCTCTCTATTTCACATAAAATTCTTGCCAGAACAAAGCACTCCATTGCATGACATGTACTGAATATCGCTTTCAAACAAGTGAGAGAAATTGGTAGTTTGGTCCAAAAACAGAATTTCCGGAGTTTGGCCTTTCGACTGCCAAAATCTCCCACTCGTTTAAACTGTCATTTCCTCACAGCAACACTCTAAAATATCTCTCTCCATCCATTAGTCATCACTCTTTAAGGCACCTCACAGCAGCACACAACCCCCTGCTGAAACACACCATAGAACTACTCATCATTTAAAGAAGGCTGCCATAACTTCTTTTAGACTCATCTATGGGGAAAAGGTCTATGGATTATTTATGGGTTATTTAAAGTGATTTTCAAACTTGTCGTTCATATCTTGAAAATAAATAAGCAGAACACTTATTATTGGTGCCTGCTGAGGCTAGCATCATCATTACTATTGCTGAAACTTATAATAGGGGATTTAACTCCATATTTAATTTGGTATGCAAGTTGTCATGCACCATACTTAAAACATGAATCGAATGAAATTGGAATAATATAAGACCTAAAAGATAAATATCTATGTAATTGCATATAATATAATCAATAAGATTATTATAAGACATTTATTCAGAGCAAAGAAACATCACAGTGTGCAAACAGAAGAAGTAAACAAAGCCCACATGAAGAGGAGATTGAAGCTAACGAGTGAATCAAGGCCAGAACGTCATAACTAGAGCATGTCTTACACAGTCTGTGCAAAAGGCATTTGAGCTTCTGTAAGCCTGGCAACTTTATGAAGTGAGAACATGGCCACCGATTGACTTCTCTGAATATGTAAATACTGAATCTGGCAGGGCAATGGGTTTGAGAGTTCCTCTATTGAACAAACCCAGCCGTTTCACTGGCATGTTACTCTTTCTGTGTGTTTGAGTGCCAGGGAAGGTTGAAGAGGTTGGCACACTGAAGGCATAACACAAACTCGTACACAAAAACACACCCACACATGTGCGATCAGGACACATGTACACATTCAAAGCATATACCGCAGCTGGCATAAATTATGAAATTCATAGCTTTTACAAGTTATATGACTGTACGCATTTTAAGCATCGCCATAGCAACTTCATAAGCATAGTTGGAAGTCAGAAATAACATGCATTGTCAGAGAAATGAATGCACTAATTGTCACAAGATCAAATAATAAAAAAAAGCTCCTTTGCTCAAAGCAGCTGAGGCATTATTGTAACAAGTAACAGTACTTTGATATGCTGCATTGATATGCTCATTTCTATTAGAAAACACACAACAGATCATAGTTTTTAGTGATTTTGTGTCTAATTTTGGCATCTAA